>NC_068357.1:51215317-51327817 GCF_020536995.1 Dreissena polymorpha | reverse complement strand
ACACCTGACCACGTTATAATGCAGAGCTGATTTATCTAGCTTTGGTTCTATTTAGTATTAATATTTATAAAAACCTGATTTAATAGTAACTGTTATTTTTCATAGGTTCAACGTTTGACATGCGCACATTTTTTATATACATTTCAAATGATAAATAACGAAACAGTCAATTGATATAATAAGTTATTTAACACAATTCGACGAACATCATCGGTTTACTTTGAAAAAAAACAACAACATGAAGATTAAAAATATAAAAATAATGTCACTTTCTTTACGGACATATACAAACGGCGTTTAAGGTGGACGGAGTTGAAAAATGTATTTTAACATTGTATTTTCAAATAGAAATTCCATTTTCAGCAGGTGTTACAACGGAAGACGTGCGTCCGCCTAAAACAACGAGTTCTAGAGAGCAAGGTTACACCTGTAGGCACACTTATAGTTTTCATATTGTAATGAATAACTAACTTTTGAACAACATGAACAACTTTGCACCTAATGACCCTAAAATATAGCTATGATAAATCTAGATGTGTTGCTATTGAGTATTTATACAAATAAATACGTAATTTATTATTCGCCGTCACTGTTCATAGGTTTATAGTTATCTACATTCGCCCATTCGGTGATGTAAATACATTTCACATGATTAATAACATTACAGTCACTGTGAATAAGAAACACAATTTAATGAAAATGGTCGAACAATTTTGAAAAAAAATGTGTATTTCAGAATAAATATTTACAATCACCAAATTGGCTGATGTCTAACCCATGAAAAATAACAGTAACTATTACATCACGCAATCATTAATAGTTATACTATATAGAACCAAATGGAGATTAATCAGTTTTGTATTAAAGCGTGGTCAAGCGTATGGCTTTTCATTTTAGTCATCATTTAGTTACACATTATCATGTAGCAACTGTATTTGCTAACCGGTGTTACCTTCACCTGTAGCACTGATTCTTTCGGGAGGATGCACGTCATTCGTTGTCACAGCTACTGTACATTGAAAGCCAATTGGAACTGTTAATATTATAATTATTTCTTTTTTCTCTGCCTACCTTAAACGCATTTTATATATGTCTGGCTATAACTTTAAGATATTTGTTAGATGGTTTATTTTATCATTCATGTTGATTTATTCATGGAATATACTCGTAAAGTTAATGAAATTATCTTTTGAAATACAATATTTTCTAAAAGTAAGTCGGCGACATTCGATGAATTGTGTACAGTAACTTATCATTTTTCCGTAACGGTTATGTTGTTTATCCTCTGAAATGTATTGACAATCGCCGAATGAGGGAATGAAGAAAACAATGAACATATAAAAAAAAACACATTCACTTCTACATCACGTGTTTATTTCGGAAATATTGTCGCTGGAAAAAAAAACAGAAGTTTAATCTCTGTGTTAAAAAATATCTTAAATTTTATATACAACGGGGGAAAAGTGTGTCATTCTTTTAACTTAGTCAAAATATATACTGTAAACACCCTTGGCGGCACATTAAGGTAATGAAATAGTTTGTGTCTGTTAATTTATAATTTTTGAAATATAACATAAGTGCAAAGAAAAAGATGTGTAATGTTTAATAACACTTTTCACTGAATCAATAACATAATATATATTTGTTTGGTTTCAGCTCGTACTGTCCCTTCGACTTCTTTTGCGAAACCACACCACAAATCCTCGGCAGCGCCACTGCATCAAGGCTTGATAATATTGGCCACCACATTCACAATTCAAGAAATAATGCGTGCACGTAAGCCGTTAATACTTTATGGCATGGCATGAATACGAAAATGATAATGGTACCCAAAGGCAGGTAGGTAGTGGGTGTATATTGGAATCCAAAATGTCCCGTCGATCGATCCTTTTGTCGGTGTGTTCCACAACTTGGCGGGAATGTAATATTCCCATGCATGAAAGGATTTTAAAATGACAACGTAAAATGTTCACCTATGTTAAAAGGTGTGCCGCGCACAAGATATATTATTACCTTAAATGTCGAGGTAAAACCTAGAGAATCATAGGTAACAAAGAAGCACAGTCAAAATCTGGTTAGTCCACTTCATAACTTGACCATGCATTTAAGGATTTTAAAATAATTTTGTCAAATATGGCACGATAGAAGGCGATGTGTTTGGCCCAAAAAAACATATTTATTCCGTCAAGGTAATGATTCGACTCTGATGTCAATTAGGGTACACAGCACGGAATTTTGTCAAAAAGAGATTGTTCAATATGACCGTGCAGTGAAGGATTTTAAAATATGTACATCCATATGAGATAATGACATTGCAAGAACCGTTGACAAGGTAAATGTCAAACTATGAGGTCAAAATATGGATCTTGTGTTAAAATAAGGGCTTGGTGTGCTCTATAACTCGACCATGTATGCTAGACTTATAGATCAATAGTTAAAATGCGACATCGTCAGGGCTGTAAAACTGTGTCAATGAGGTATAAGGGGGGGGGGGAGGTTTAAAAATGTCAGTGATAGCTGTAGTTTAAAATAGAACAAGTATTTTGTTTTTGTTGTAAGGGCTGTTCATGTAAATAACCAATGATTTGCATGCATATTAAAGTGAGTCAGTGTAAGTTTATAAAATCAACGTAGCATCTACTGGCTTTCTCTTATTGCAGACATGATGGGAACATAGGTCCATACGCTGAATGAACTGCTTTTTCGAAGATTTTAACAAAGTGCATGTTATAAGCAGACAATGCATGTGTGTATTCGTCATATGTCTATACAATGATTAAAAATTGTATGTTGTTATTCAGCTAATTTCAGTTAAAAAATCAGTTTGCATGTATGTTTGGATGTTGTTTGTTTTAACGTTTTGTGATGAAGGTATTTGTGATTGTTTTGAATAGTTTAACTTAATTTTATGAATTTAATATGACTAAAATAATGAAGTTTAAATTGACATAGTCAAGTGTTGTTGCTTGTGTGGTTTTCTTCCATTGTATGTTTATTCCTTGCCAAAATGTTTTGTGGAATAAATGCGTTGCATGAAGCTATCCTTACATGTTTTTCACTGAGAGAGACCGGTTCACTATATTTAAGTTTAATTAATTTATAATTGCTCCTTAAAATGAAGATATATTTTATATTCATCTTCAATAGAACGCTTTCAACTAAGAAATCTGTTGGAACATTCAGTGTTCTGTAAATAAAATATACAACGTGTGTTTGTGAATTTTCATCGGCATAAAATACAATGTAGTAATTTTAATTATAATTTTACTAATTGTAAAATATTAAGTTATGTAATTATCAGCTTTAGTTTATTAAGCAAATTTACGTTAATAAAAAGGTGCCTGTAAATTTGATGAAATGTTCAACCAATTAAGCCGATTACAACTATTTTAAAGCAGATTTAGGGATGAATACTACTATTAGGTTTACTAGTAGCGCTTTTACTTATATGTGAAAACAAGAGTTTCCCGGACTATGGACTAGCAATCCTAAAAGAGAACACAAACAGCTGTTACGCTGATGTATTTACATTACGTCCAAATTTACAATTAGAGGTGTTCTAATATGTCAAGAAACAGCGCACATGCTTTAGCATCCAAAAGTCACAAAGAGTTTTCCAGAATGTTGTACTCACGTTCAACGATAGTTCACAATAACTAGCCAAGTTGAAAAATTAGTTTCACGTGCACAACGCCATTCATCGGATTTAGTATTTTATTAACTTTTTAACAAACAGTGGCAAAAATATTCAGTGGACATATTCAAGTGGTATTAAGTAACAAATAAAAGTTTTCTGTACTATGTTTGCTGGTACTAATCCCATTAGTGATTTACTTTCCAGACAGACCACCATGGTCTAGATAATAGAGTATGTTTTCTCAGACATGAACTTGTGTTTTATCTTATTTTTACCCAAAATGAACCAACTAATAAGTAGGTCAAGATTTTGATCAAGTTTAATCAAATTTGAACCATAAATGTGGCGTAAATAGTCGTAACGAAGTTTTTATAATATTAGAATTTGTGTTAACCCCCCTTTAAGCTTGGCCTATATACTGTCAATATAATTATCCTCACAAAATTTTGTAAGTTTTGAGTCATAAATCAGGATCCTTCACTGGTAAGCATGCTTTAAGATTTGACCTTGTGACCTATTACAATAACCAACGTGCATCGATTTGAACATGACTTACATGTAGATGTTGTAAACATAAACGCTCTGACCAAGTTAAATCAAGATTTAGTTATAAATGTTACTTCAAGAGTGATAAGATCTTTTGAAATTATTTGGCCTAATGACCAAGTTTTCGACACCACTTTACCGAGATTCAACTTGGCCAAGATATTTTCAACATAAGCATTCTGACCAAGTTTTATCAATATTGGCTCATTATTATGGCTTCTAGAGTGGAAACAATGTATTTCCAATATTTGCCATGTTGACCAAGTTTGTTACCACATATGGCCGACATTGGAACTAGATTTTTTATCAAGTTAGACATTCTGATGTAGTGTTATCAAGGTTGAGTGAAATATGTGGCCGCTATGCTGATAACAAACCAATATTTGATAACAAGATTTTTCTAAAATTTGACGTAGTAACTATATACGTCGCATTATACCTATGCAATTTGACTATTTTTCATCAAGATTGAGTCATAAATATGGCTTCCAAGGATGGAAAAAAGATTTTTAAAAATTTAACCTGGCGACCTAGTTTTTTGAATGCATGTGACCAATATTCAAACTTTGCCAAGATATTGCACCATATACAATTAAACAAAGTTCCATCAAGATTGAGTCATAAATGTGGCTTTAAGAATGGTAATGAACTTAAAGTTACCAAATCAATACGTCAAAAATAAACTTACTACAATAGCTCACCAGAATAATTAAGACGTTAAACAAGAGGGCATGAAAGGCCCAAAGTTGCTCACCTTAGACAACAAGATATTATTGGGACAAATCTTCTGACCAAGTTTCATGAAGATCGGACAGTAAATGTGGCCTCTAGAGTGTTAACAAGATTTTACTGTAACCATATAAAGAAAATGCACCGCCCCTCGGAAGCCATGTTTTTCAAGCAAACATAATTATTTTCTAACTCATCCAAGATATCATTGAGACCAATCTTCTGACCAAATTTCATGAAGATTGAACAATAAATGTGGCCTCTAGAGAGTTAACAAGGCAAATGCTGACGCTGCACAACGGACGACGGAGAAAAGGCGATCATAAAAGCTCACCATGAGCACGTTGTGCTCAGGTGAGCTAAAAAACAATGCATCAATGTCTAACCATCATTATCACAAATATGTTTACTGCTAAGCAGAGCCAGTCAATTAATCACGCTATCCCTCCATACGGTTCAAGCTAACAAAATGAGTGAAAAGAATAATAAGTTCCGCTTGTAACGCTTACGTAGTCAGTAACACTATATGACCTTGCCAGTGCATTTGTTGCACAAACAATCTGAATAAACGAGTATTAAGTAATATTTATAAATTCTTGAATGGTTTATACATATAGAATATTAGTAACACTGAACTTGTAGTGTATATTGAATTTATTCTTGAACTATAAAATTAAATCAATCAATAGTTGATAATAGTTAACAATTCCATGCATACATTCAACTAACTAACATCACAAGTATCTCATTCAAACCAACAAAATAATTATGGAACATATCTTACTGGAAATTATTTATAGCATTTCAACATATTTTACTTTTAAGTTAAAACAGATACATACACTCATAAGTAGTCATCTATGCAATTCTTTTAATGAATACAACCATGATTGACATGGTGTGAGGAAATTTCACACATAAAAGTGAGTTACAGTGGACACTAAATTTCAGTTCATTTGCTTTCTCTTAACCTCTAGCACAAAGTACAAACATACAAGAGGTAATAAATAATCTACCTGATAAAGATAACTGAATGCCATCATACACGTTGGGGAAGAAATATATGCATGTGGGTTGATTGATTTGGATCCCTTTAAAACTAATTGAATTAAATCAATAAATTAAATGTGTTAAAGTGCCTTACTTTATCTCTACCTAAAAAACAACTTTCATGCTTGAATATAACATAGCTTGAACATATCATACTGGAAATGGAATAGAGTTACATTATTGAGAGAATTCCACTGCAAATACCATCATTGGTTTTATTACAGATTTAATAAATGCACATACACATGTAGGATAAATAAAGGATATAATTACAGCATGAAATAATGCTTCTATAAGTGATGGTTTCACTTCAAGATGAAATAGCTATACCTTAAGGTATTTGATTTACGGTGTCAAGAATTTATATTTTAGAAATATATATTTTTATGTAACATATAACTTTGAATGAACTAATTTAAACAGTTAATAATGGATTTGTATACATATATACAAACATTCCTGATTCTTTTATCTTTGATTAAGAAAAACAAGCCACAGAATGCAGACAACATGGTTATGTATAATAATGTGAATTTCATACATAGTTTCTTTCATTACCAAAGACGTAAAATGAAATAGGTCAAGCCTCGCCACAACTTTCTAACACACAAACAGTTCTATATTGAGGTGGTGGGTGTAGTTTATTTGTTAATAATGACAGAAGATAATCTTGCCCCTTATAGTATATCAGTATTTGGTATTTGCTAAGATGCACGACTCCAAATACCAGTCTTGGTAACTTTGTTGTGTCCCATGTTTTACAAGTCATTTACCGGTCTTTGTCCAAAAGGTCAAATTCAAGGTCAAACTGAGGTCAAGGAATGTAGTTGTGTTGAGAGTATTTATAGTTTACATCCATGTAATCAAAGGTTCAAAGATTTCTAGTAAGAGGTATTGATGTTAGACAAAACAGAATTCTAAATTAGTCAAAGCCCAAAGGTAAGTCAATGTGAAGGTCACAATGAGATCAGGCTATGTGAGTGTCAAATCTTGGGGGATTAGCCATGCCCATGTTTTGAGCTCAAAGAAAACCATGTTGATTATTGCACAAAAACTACAACCATTTTGCCAGAAGAAGACTCATTTTTTAGTCCCACTCTTGATATTTTTGCACCAATGGAACATTTCCAAAAACACCCATTGGCATCTAGGCATCCTTATAATGCAGCTAACAAACTATACAATTTTGAGACAACACAAAGGACAACCAAACTGCACACTGCTGCTTTTAATGTGAAAGAGAATAAGACATCCAATTAAAACAAGAAACTGTCGGAGACGGGTGATGCTCCCCAAAGTTTTTTTTGTCACAATATTGCACTATATATTCAGATAAAAGGAAACGTCTTGAGGGGCATAACTTTGGACAAAATAATACGATGGATGGTTAAGCAACTTAAACATTTCAAAGGGCCATAACTCTCTAAATAAATCATGTAACCAGAACCCACAAATAACATGCACATCTCCTCAAGGTAGTTAAGCTTCCCATAAAGCTTCATTGAAATCCAGTCAGTAGTTGGGGAGAAATAGCCCAGAGAAGAACTGCACTATATGTACAGTTATAAGAAAATTTCAAAGAGCCATAATTCTGTGATAAATCATCCGACCATAACCGGCTGATAATACGCACATCTCCTGTTGGTAGTGAAGCTTCCCATAAAGTTTCATTGAATTCCTGTAATAAGTTGCTGAGAAATAGTTCGGACAAGAATTGCACTATATGTACAATGGAAAATTTCAAAGGGCCATAACTCTGTGATAAATCATCCGACCAGAACTGACTGATGATATGCACATCTCCTCTTGGTAGTGAAGCTTCCCATAAAGTTTCATTGAATTCCGGTCATTAGTTGCTGAGAAATAGCCCGGACAAGAATTGCACTATATGTACAGTTAATGGAAAATTTCAAAGGTTCATAACTCTGTGAAAAATCATCCGACCAGAACCGGCTGATAATATGCACATCTCCTCTTGGTAGTGAAGCTTCCCATAAAGTTTCATTGAATTCCGGTCATTACCGGTAGTTGCTGAGAAATAGCCCTGACATTATTGTGCACGGATGGACAAACACACACACACACACAGAGACAGACGAAGCGGCGACTATATGCTCACCCCCAAAATAAATTTTGGGGAAGCATAAAAATCTAAAGTATTGCACATCAAATCAGAGATGGTGTACCAACAAAAGGAAACTCGGGAGCCAGATTTTCAAAGAGCAAATGAACATGGTTTGCATAAGGCTTCACTGATACATGCATTTCGCTTTAATGTAGCTAAGAACTAATACAAGATGCATCATTGTTTTTTGCGGTAAACTGCTTAAAAACATTTTCCTCTATGCAAACAACCTACATTTTTTTACAAAAATAATTACATTGTTATAATTTCAAATACAAATTAGGGTACACAAAAGGCTAGATATATCATTTAAATATTTTTATGAGTTTATAGGTAAACAAATTGGTTTAAAATAACCAAAATAACAGATTGACAAATCTTTGCATTTAAGAAAAAAATCATGTTTCCATAGGGCACAGATACACCATTTTGCGCTTTTGTCTCAAACTTTTGCTGCCTAAGTTTGACAGTGACCTTTAAGGTAATGAGACAGGTAATACTCATGATACTCAAGTCTTCTCATGGTATTCATTTGTGGAGTTATTTTATTGAAGTTATTTTGAAATTGCACAGTGAAGAACAACGTCACAGTCAGGATAAGCTGTTGTATGACCAAATTTGACCTTTGAACTTTAAAAGTAATGTGGTACACACGACAAGTGATGGATTGCATTTGTGCAAAGTTATTTTGGAATCCATCAATACATGACCAGGTTATTGTAGGCTGACCTATGAGATTGACCTTCAGAATTGTTAAACCAGGCACATGGTTTAACAAGCAAATTCTTTGAATTGATATCCCCCCCATTATGCTTCTGGACACAAAAGTATTATATTTGACACTCAAAAAAGCATTTTTACAAGATGCAAAGGGCCATAACTCCGCTATTAACAGATGGTGTACAATGCCATTTGGCGTGCATCATCCTCTAATCAATATGTATACTTATACCAAGTTTCAATGAAATCTGCCAAAGCACTTCCAAGATATGGCTCCGGACACACAAAAAAAGCATTTTTTCAAGATACAAAGGGCCATAACTCTGTTATTAACTGATGGTGTACAATGCCATTTGGCGTGCATCATCCTCTTATCCATATACATACTCATACCAAGTTTCAATGAAATCCGCCAAAGCATTTCCAAGATATGGCTCCGGATGGACGAAAAGATGGAAGGACGGACAACGCAAAAACAATATCCCTCGGTCTATGGCGGGGGATAATAATGGTTTTAATTAGTTATTAAAAAATCCATTAATATTTGTCTGTTATGACTGGGACAGAAAATTTCGCACTAATGTACTGACCGCATTTTCAAAGGGGGGGGGGGGGCATACAAATAACTCTGTGATGATAGAGAAAACAAGATGTGTTTGTGAAACACTATGTTCCCCCCATATATTTGACCTTTGACCTTGAAGGATGACCTTGACCTTTCACCACTAAAATGTGCAGCTCCATGAGATACACATGCATGCCAAATATCAAGTTGCCATCTTCAATATTGATAAAGTTATGGCCAATGTTAAAGTTTGACGCAAACAAACCAACAAACAGACAGGGCAAAAACAATATGTCCCCCAGTATAGACTGGGGGACATAAAAATACAGTATTATTATCATTACTTTTATAGAAAAATGACTAGCTAGGCATAATTATTTAAGGGTAGACAAAACGTGTTCCAAGTAATTTATTATGAGTACTTAAGGAAATATGAGAACAGAATGAATAAATAATAATACAAATACATACTGATTATACAATATTGTTTTGATTTATCAAACATAAACATTTCCATTTATACATTGATACAATATCATAAGTATCTATAAGTAATTTTTCATTCTGATATGTGAAAATAATGTTTGCTTGTTACAAAACTTCATGCAGATAAATGCAGAAATATTAAATAATTGCTGTCTGGTTAAAACAAACAAAAACAAAACATACAAACACAAATCATTGGAAAATATTGACAATATGTTGCTTTATTGCAACACAAATGCATTACTCAGTATTGTACACCTTACAAATGATATTATCCCCCCCCCAAAAAAAATAAAAAAAAATAAAAATAAATTGAGGTCTCATCATAATAAAATATTGAACAAATATGAATGCTGGGAGTACCTCCTACAAACAAAACCAAATTTCTTTCAATGTGTTCTCTTTTTATCAAATATGCATGTCAATATAGCTTTAAAAAATAGAAAGTATTGAATACTTACACAAATGGAAACTTAAATATTCAGAACAATGTCATGCCATGCAGGAAAGAATTTGCAGTTTTGTGGCACAAGTTATCAATCAATATACTTTAAGCAATGTTACTATATAGTAAAATCGAATTTAAAATTGCAAGTTGAATTTCAGTCAGTTAATTGAACTTGCTTTCATTAAACACTGTTACATAACATCAAATTTATTGTAGAATGCTATTCAATAAGTTAATACCTTTTTCACTTAGGCATCAATTAAACATACAAATATGAAGCAACAAAGTACAGGCATGTAAGGAAAGAGTATCAAAATGACTGTGATCCATAAAAGAAATACTCATTTAAAAAGAATCATATACATTACTGGAAGAACTTTTTCCATATTATTATCACACTGGTATGCTCAAAAGAGATTGAAAAAATACACAAATTGAAACTGTTGTCCCATATTTTCTCTGAATTTTATATGCTACATATCAGGGCAGCCATTTTGATTCCTTTTTAAAGATATACATAAGCCCAACATTCCTGACTTGCACATTGGGGTATGAATAAGAACACAATTTTACAAACATTTAAAATGTACCTTGTATGAATTAGACTCTTCTATTCCATCTCATAAAACATGACTATGCCTGTCTCACTATATTTTCAAATATAACATCATTACAAAACATACATACATATACATTTATTGCACATCCCGATTAAAAATAATTAACAACAAAGCAATTTCATGAAAATATTTTCCCCCCTTAATTATTTACCAATTTTTTTGACAAACATGCAATATATACTGGTAAACATGGACAATTGTGCATGTTTGTTTTCATCAATGATAATATAATTCGGACATAATGTTGTTTTGAATCCTGATTTGCCTTGCCTATGTCCTTCTATGGAATGTGTGATCGTCTTATAACAGTTCACAACCATGTGTGATTAGATTTCACTCAAAATCTATGAACATCAAAAACAGCTACCGTACAGTCATAAAATATTATTGACATCAAGATATTCAGACGATATTCAAACCGCTGACAATACATAATTTGTTTAATTAACACTATTCTTGATTATTATTATTGTTACACACACTGTGTCATTATTATTACATCATATTATAATAATTGGTTATAACATTATTAATATATTTGTTTATAAGAATTAATATTATACATGAACATGGACTTTGTTAAAATTAACACGCTTTTTTCTGCAATATATTCAAAACGTTGACAGACCTCTATTGCACTAGGCAATTACTCAGGATAAACAATGAAATGATTACAACCCTAAAAGCACTAACACATGATGTAGATACAGGTCTTGAGCAACCATTGACTAAAAAGGTTTTGTCAGAGTGCATAAGCATGCATGTACATGACTGTAATAGCATCACTTGTAAAACTCTGGAGTGCAATATTGACCTACTTTTTACATTTTACACAAAGTGTAATACAAAGCCCTATTTTTGAAAAAACTAGAGCTTTGTCACAGACGTGACGAATACCCCCACATGCCGCATTGACACAGAATATTTTGCATGCTGAATGATTAAAACGCACTAAGTAACCCTGTGACATAGTTTTTGACCCGGCATGACCCATATTTACACTTGACCTCAACATCATCTAGATACAACATCCGACCCAGTTTGGTGAAGATGGGATGAAAACTACTTGAATTAGAGAGCGGACACCATGCTAAATGTTTAAAACCCACTTAATGACCCCCTGACCTAGTTTTTGACCTGGCATGACCCATATTCGAACTTGACCTACACATCATCAAGATACAACATCTGAACAAGTTTGGTGAAGATCGGATGAAAACAACTTGAATTAGAGAGCGGACACTTACTACGGACGGACCAACCGACAAGCTTACTCCTACATACCCCCTAAACTTTGTTTGTGGGGGTATAAAAACCTGCAAGAGGACAAGTGTGTTTCTTATTCATAAGATAACAGCCTATGGATATTATTAACAAAGAGCCTTTCTGCCGAAGGACCATTTCTGTGGTGGAAAGTTTCCTACGTGTTCATAACCCACTTTAAAACATGTACATTTTGGCAGCAATTTTTTGTGCATTAAAAAGGCAAGATAACCATGTTGATTTGAATTCTACGAAATACAATATACATACCTGTAAAATGATGGATGCAGCATGAATTTTAAGCAGCACACATATAAATGTTTTAATAAAATTTTGTAAAAATGTCACTGTGTTCAAATGGATTCTTTAATCTGTATCACTGAGAGGTATTGCCCTTTGATTGGTTAGTTGCCCAGAACATTAATATTCATTAATGATTTCTTTGTATGATTGGTGGAAGCTGTACAATCAAGATGTAATACAAGGCAAAATCTAGCCCCTTGCATAAAAGGAAGTAGAAAAATACCAAATTAAAATCATAATTTAAGGTATGTCCAATATATATAGGTCTGCAAATGTCAGGCAATTTTTGCCTTCCATCACCAAAATGGTCACTCGGTAATTCATCCCAAAATAAAACAATAAAGTTCATGCAAATCTTTAATGACTGTAAATGCCTTCCAAATAAAACCTACAAAGCAAGAATTTTCAAGAAAAAACTTTATTTGAAGTTATTTAGCATTGATGAATCACAAGTACAAATGCTTAATTTACTACCTTGCTATATTTACACCAACAATGTTTTTACCTTTTCCAGTGACTAATCTACTTTGTGTTCATACAGGAATTTCATGTACACTTTTACTCTTAAGATTTATACTACACAAATGCCTATAAACATGTAATGCGGCATAAACTTTTAAATTTGGTTTGCAAAAAACCTCCAATGAACAAAATATGTTTCATGCAAATCTTTTTTGTGGGTAAACATTAATAAGCATTTTTTTTATTTGTACACAGTGCTGTATTGGTAAGTAGAAAAACTAACTTTTGTATCAACAATTCTTATTTTCTAGTCAAACAAGAGCTGTCTCCATTGGAAGACATATGGACCCGAAAAACGCTTTTTTCAAAACCTAAACGCAAATTTCGAAACCTTAACGAGGACCCTAAGTTCAAGGTCAAAGAGGTCAAAATTTTTGTGTGTATGGAAAGGCCTTGTCCATATACACATGCATACCAAATATGAAGGTTACATCTGAAGCGGTATAGAAGTTATGAGCATTTTTCGAAACCTAAACGCAAAAGTGTGACGGAAAGACAGACAGTGCAATCACTATATGCCCTCCTTCGGAGGAATACAAATTGATTTGGTATCAATTATCATAAATTGACCAGTTTAAAATTCTGCTTTTGCATCGACAAGTCTAATTGGCTAGAAGAAAATGAAACATGAAATTGACCAGTTTAAAATTCTGCTTTTGCATCGACAACTCTGATCGGTTAGAAGAAAATGAAACATGGAATCTGATTGGTGAGATCTGCAGTGTGGTCCTGGAATGATTTCAATTCTTCAGATGGCCGTTCACAGTCATATCACACATGTTTGGTGGCCTGGTCAGGATCGGCAAGGTATTTCCCTGAAACACAACAAATAAAAAACCTTAGACATTTTTTGTATTATATACCTTTAAGATATAAATTATATTATTACTAATAGGGTGTTGTATCATCACTGATCTATCTTTGTATTATGTATTATGTAATATTATGTACTATAATATATTTTATTCCGCCAAACAACGTTATGTTATTGTATGACGTTGATGTCACTTCCTATGTACACTGCAACTCCAATATATCACGGTCCGTTATATCACGTTGTCCAATATATCGCGAATCGGCTATGGCTCCCAAAAATCTGACGAGCATAATTTGATGAATTAAAATCCGTTTCAAGCTAGTATTTTTCCCTTTTTTTTACCAACTTTAATCCAACATTCATAATCCAGTTTTGACCAGATTGTTTGCTTACATTGTACATCACTTTAACACATGTGTACTGCGATAAACAATAGCCGCTCTTGTCAAACATCACAGGTCATTTCGGGTGTTACCATTCTGTATTGAATTTGCTTTGAACTGCCAAAACGCACCAGTGCACACATAAAGGTGTACACAATAATAACTGTAAATGTCACAAGTTAATACTCACCTATCTCAACAATCTGTGTGCGTTAGATACAGTGTAGACTACTTGCTTTTAATTGAGAGGTAAAGATCCCTCAGTTTGTCAAAATGCACTACTATTAAAAAACCCATGCTTTCCATGCTTTTCATGAGAATGAATGACGTCATTTTGTACATGGGTCTAATTAGTGCATGATTTCTTGAACAATACAACTCGGCAATGTTTTTCGGATAACAAATTTAATTATATGCATTTGAAAATACTCACAAGGAATGTTTTGTGTTATACCAATGAATAACATATGGATAAAACACATAATTGAATAAGGTAGGTAAATAGCGTGTTTTGAGATTGCATAACGATCATATACATGCATACATAACCTTACAATTTATATCGCGCGCCGGATATATCACGGTCGCGATCTTTGGACCCCTTCAACCGCAATATATTGGAGTTGCAGTGTATTTGTTTATATTGATGTACTACTGACGAAGGCTATGGCCAAAACATGTTTGGTACCTAATCATTTTAATAAACAAAAGTGATGTGTTTGTATGATTTATTTTATTTCATACCTTTAAGACAATCAGACACAAATATTATTTTTTTATATCAATCACAAAAGACCAGATCAGAATTCCATATATCACAGTCTAGAATACATAAACGTATTTAACATTTAGAAAACCTGACTTTTGAATGACATCATTAATGCACCCATTACAATGACCTCATTAAAGCATGTCAATATTGATTTACTTAGTTTATTATAATATTATGTTTATGTTCCGTATATATAGGATCTGGCACTAGTTGTCATATCATACCATATTTTATAAAACGAGTTCAGGAATTTTGTTAGTAAGCGAGCCTTTGGCAAGCTTACTATCGAATTTCCTGGATGAGCTTAATAAAATATGGTATGATATGACAAGTGTCAGATCGTTTTTATCACATGCTTTTAAATGAGCAAATTAAATAAATATTATGCAAACATAATGATTAATCCCAAATGTTGTTTACATTTCGTGATGTCATTTGACGTTGCAACGTCATTTCAGCAAAATAACAAAATGCGATTGGTCAATAAACGAAAACTAAGCCAATGAAAACGCTTAAAAATGTTGTAATACACATGTGTAATATAAAACAAGAGAGCCAAGATGGCCCTAGTTTGCTTACCTGAGAGGAGTCGGCTCATTCAATCTTAACCAAACGTCAAACTTGACCTAGATATTGTCCAGACAAACATCCTGGTAAAGTTTCATCATTATTGAACCAAAACTCTGGCATATGGAGTGATGTTGTTTTTGTAAGATTTGACCTGGTGACCTATATTTTGAGTATAATGAAAATTTGGACAATCTAAAGGCAATACTTATGGCATTCATTATGTGATAAATATAAAACCAATCTTTTCACCAAGTTTCATGATGATTGGGCAAAAAATGTGACTTCTAGAGTGTTCACAAGCTTTTTTTACTATAGAAATATGAGAAAAATGCTGCCCCCCCCCCCCCATGTTATTTAACTGACCGGAACCATTTTCGAACTCAACTCTCATATCAAGGAAACAAATGTTCTGACCAAATTTTATGAAATTGGGCCAAAAATGTGACTTCTAGATAGTTCACGTTTTCACTATATACATATAGAGAAAAATTCCCCGCCCACTGGCGGCCATGTTTATCACCGATCTGGACCATTTTCGAACTCGTCCGAGATATCAATAAAACCAATGTTTTGACCAACTTTCATGATGATTGGGCAAAAATTGTGACTTCTAGAGTGTTTACAAGGTTTCTCTATAGCCAAATAAGGAAAACTGCCACCCCCCCAGCAGCCATGTTATTCAACTGACCGAAACCATTTTCGAACTCAACTCTCATATCAAGGAAACAAATGTTCTGACCCAATTTCATGAAAATTGGGCCAAAAATGTGACTTCTAGAGTGTTCAAATGTTTTCACTATATACATATAGAGAAAAAATGCCCCGCCACTGGCGGCCATGTTTTTTCACTGATCTGGACCATTTTCGAACTCCTCCGAGATATCAATAAAACCAATGTTTTGACCAACTTTCATGATGATTGGGCAAAAATTGTGACTTCTAGTGTGTTTACAAGGTTTCTCTATAGCCAAATAAGGAAAACTGCCCTGCCCACTGGCGGCCATGTTTTTCAATGGACCGGAACCACTTTTGAACTCAACCAACGTATCATTAAGACAAACATTTTGACTAAGTTACATGAAGATTGGGCATGAAATGTGACTTCTACAGTGTTTACAAGTTTTATCTTTTTTTTTGCCTAGTGACCTAGTTTTTGACCTGGCACGACCCAGTTTCGAACTCGACCCAGATTTCATTGGGACCAAGCTTCTGACCAAGTTTCATGAAGATCGGAAATAAATGTGGCCTCTAGAGTGTTTACGAACAAATGTGGACGGACGGACGACGGAAAAAGACCGGTCACAAAAGCTCACCTGAGCAATCAGGTGAGCTAAAAATATGTAATGGTTGTATTACATGGGAAACAGGGTATAGCATGTGATAATTATATATCATTTGTTGCCTTGTTACTTAACAAGTTGTTTTTCAGCCTTCAGTATGTGTAATAAATGAAATATTTCATGGCTGTGGTGTTCCAATGTTTTGAATCTCACGTGTTGATTGTGTGAAAACTTACCCCACACAAATTCACACAATTAACTCCTGTGATACAAAACAGTGGAACATACATACATACAACTTAACCCTTTGCATGCTGGGAAATTTGTCGTCTGCTAAAATGTTGTCTGCTGAATTTCTAAAATTAGCATTTTCTTTGATTTTTTTCCAAAGAATACTATCAGAAGAACAAACAGTTTGGATCCTGATGAGACGCCACGTTCTGCGGCGTCACATCTGGATCCCAACTGTTTGCAAAGGCCTTCAAAATTTCGTTCCAGCACTGAAAGAGTTAAGTAGAGTGCAATTAAAGTATTGACTGACAAAAAATAGGTGAAATACAGCTGGTCCAAGTTGCAATACATTGAGTTAATGATTTTCATGTAATTCTTTATTTTAAATTTATACAAAATACATGTATAAAAAATGGTAATATTTATGTATGTAAAACAAGGCTATTGTCAAGCAATATGGTCCCCTACCGGCTCCACCATTGTCAGAAATTCCACCATTTTCTGAATTATTTTTTTTGGGTTGCCATAGTAACCACAATTTTTGACGTAGGAACAAAATGAAATAACGTGCATAATGTCCATATTGCCATCTATCCATGTTCCAAGTTTCATGAATAAATATTAAAAACTTTTAAAGTTATCGCAGGATCCAGAAAACCACCATTTTCAGCAGTATTTCTAGTCTATTTGTTGTCATAGCAACCAGAATTTTTGACATGGGAACAAAATGAAATGACGTGCATAATTTCCATATTGCCATTTATCCATGTTCCAAGTTTCATGAAAAAATATTAAGAACTTTCAAAGTTATCGCAGGATCCAGAAAAGTGTGATGGACGGACGGATGGACAGACGGAGCGCAAACCATAAGTTCCCTCCGGTGAAACCGGTAGGGGACAATAACCAACAATTTTGTATTAACTAAAAATCAAACATTTAATTCCATTTTATTTGTTATTTAACAAATACAAAACTTTCAATACTGCACATGCTTACCGGCACCACATCTCTTCTTTGACAAGGAGATCCTGTAGCCTGGACCAACCAGTTCAAAGTCTATACCCGATAGCGTGGACCCCTCGGCAAGAAACTGCAAGGCAGTCGTAGATGGGGTCGACTTGCCATTTTCTAATGCAAATTTGGCACGTATAGAGCCCTGGGAACTATTTTCACTCACTTCCGATATGTCGTTCAACTTCCAAGTGGCTCGCTTCGTCTCATTGTTCCTGGATTTAACATTTTGGAGGGTAAAAATATTAACATTATTATTTGCAATTCAATGTGAATGATGTTTCTAATGTTTTCACAAATATATCAAAATACCAGTCAGTATTTTAACATTCACATAGATTTTATGTTCCCCACAGTACTTAAAATGCATATGACATGAAAAACTTTGTTAATGTGGACTGGAAACGATGAAGAAATTTTGGATGCAAGTATATAGGCACACAGTGAGAGTTTAACTAAAATGCCAAACATAAAACTCACAGCACCTTTAATAAGAGTTCTAAGAAACAGTTCAGCCCATTACACCAATGAAAGCTGTCTATGCCTCAAACTCCTGTTCTATTTACCAGACACCCTCCGGAAGGCTCTGCATACTGCTCACTCCGCCGTCCACTATCACAGTCGCTGAAATGTTCTTCAGGGTTGCCCCGGAGGTCATTGCGGGGGCGTTAAACCGGTAGTCGAGTCGGTAGTCCGTTACCTTCTCCTCGCACTTCCAGTACACCACCACGGGCAGCGGAGTGCTTTCAACGCCTGGCTGAGTCTTGATCTACACATGGTAGGACACATATGGATGGAGGAACAATTTTTTTTTAAAGAAGAAAAGCGGGAAATGGGCATTTTTGCAATGAATTGTAGTATTGGATTGAAAGAGCTGGTTGATAAGTTGATAACAGTTGATTGAAAATTTGACTTTTAATCAAAAGTTATTATGAACTGAAGGTTGGAATCAAAGAAATATATTAAGTCTATTTTTGAGACCACATTTTTATTTGTGTGTTTAGGTGTTAACTATTACTGAAATAATAAAAATATTTATCCCATAAAGGGTTCAATGTAAAATATGGTTACTTCAAAAACCTTTCCACTAGTATAACCCACCATTAAACAGCTCTTCAAAAGTCAGATCAATTGGTCTCAACCTCTGCAGTCCATTGCCTGAGTATGACCAGTACATGAAGATCATATGAATTCTCCAACAATGTGGACCGAACAAGGGATCTCAGGGTCGCTAGTAGGACACCATATCCAGAGAGGGTAATTGTGTGACAAGCATGATGGTGACGTCCACGCTGAGACAGATATTTTTTGCTGTTTTATACCCTCTATTACTTTTATTAATTGTTTAAATACCGCTCACTAGCGAGCCATATCAGTAAAAAAGTGATAAGCATTTATTTCATATCCATATTCGCTCTATATCTTGACTTTACTCGCTGAGAAAATTTATTAGGGGGTCATAAAATTACAGCTCCAGCTTAGAAATGTTGAAATGAGTAGAAAGGAAATATAGAGCCAATATAAATATGAAACAAGATTTCTTTGAGAAACACAATGCCCCCCAGTAAGCCAAATATGAAGTTGCTATGTAGTTTATCAGGGTTGCCACCAACCTGATGAAATAAAATTCCCTGACTTTTCCCTGACCAAATCTTGGGGGGTGGGGGGGGGGGGGGGGGTAGGGGGGCGGAGGATGACAGGGGATAATAATGTGGGGTGTGGTTATTTATAAAATGTTAAAAAAAAATGGGGGGGGGGGGGGGGTAGGTGGAGTGGGGGGTGAGAGGGGGTAATAATGTGGGGTGCGGTAATTTATTAGATCAAAAAAAATAAAATTGGGAGGGGTCATCTGCCAGTCATGATCAATCTACCCATGAAGTTTCATGATCCTAGGCGTTTGCGTTCTTGAGTTATCATCCGGAAACCATTTTACTATTTCAGGTCACCGTGACCTTGACCTTTAACCTAGTGACCTGAAAATCAATAGGGGTCATCTGTGAGTCATGATCAATCTACCCATGAAGTTTCATGGTCCTAGGCGTATGCGTTCTTGAGTTATAATCCGGAAACCATTTTACTATATTCGGGTTACCGTGACCTTGACCTTTGACCTAGTGACCTGAAAATCAATAGGGGTCATCTGCGAGTCATGATCAATCTACCCATAAAGTTTCAAGATCCTAGGCGTATGCGTTCTTGAGTTATCATCCGGAAACCATTTTACTATTTCGGGTCACCGTGACCTTGACCTTTGACCTAGTGACCTGAAAATCAATAGGGATCATCTGCGAGTCATGATCAATCTACACATGAAGTTTCATGATCCTAGGTGTATGCGTTCTTGAGTTATCATCCGGAAACCATTTTACTATTTCGGGTCACCGTGACCTTGACGTTTGACCTAGTGACCTCAAAATCAATAGGGGTCATCTGCGAGTCATGATCAATGTACCTATGAAGTTTCATGATCCTAGGCCCAAGCGTTCTTGAGTTATCGTCTGACAACCATCTGGTGGATGGACGGACCAACCGACCTACCGACCGACCGACCGACCGACATGAGCAAAGCAATATACCTCTTCTTCTTCGAAGGGGGCATAATAAATGATAATCACTGTCCGGATATGTCTGGAAAGTGAGCGGAATTTAAATAATTAAGAAAAGTATACCTGTCTCCACATCTTGTTTGTCATGTTATTACCCCCTCTGATATCCACTAAAACCTCTAAGTTACTGTTGCATACCTGGTATTTGAGTATATCAATGTTGAAATATGAAGCACTCTTATTTGTCTCCCCTTGGCTTCGCAGATGGTCACTCAGGGCGGGCATATCGAAAGTGTAGACATCACTGCCTTCAATAGACTGACCAGTGTCTCTAGCAGATACAACAGATAAATGTATTTAAAAAACTTTTATTTTGTTTTTATGTAAGTATTCTGTGTTTATAAAAGTTGGTGAAAATAAGGTTATAATTTATTTTATTTTTTTAAATTCGTTATACATCTAAAATATAAATTAAAGCCTTCAAAAAAGCCTATTGAAATAATTATAATTTTTTTTCATAAAAATGCTCTTTTAAAACTATGGAGTGTCTTGAGTCCGTCCGACTTGATTGGTTTGACAGACCTGTCTTGATAAGAAACTCGTACACTTTACAATTAATGGTATTCGACGATCCCACATGCAAATATGCATGGTAAAATTTTTGCAGCACATCAACAATTTACTCCTAGATTTCAAAACAATATAAATAACCATTGACTCCTCATGGCAATTACAAATCAATATTTGCCACATTTTTCAACAAGCAATACTTGCAGGAATCATAAGATAAAGTTGTAAAAATCAAATTTTCATCTTACACAATTTGTTTCCTAAAATAAAATAACAATAAGATTGTAGATTACATTCAATTTACAATACTAACATTAATTTTTAACAATGTGACTATTGAGTCTGTAATGGGAAAACCAGGTTTTATGCGTTGGCGTA
Organism: Dreissena polymorpha; assembly: GCF_020536995.1. Lineage (NCBI taxonomy): Eukaryota > Metazoa > Mollusca > Bivalvia > Myida > Dreissenidae > Dreissena > Dreissena polymorpha. The sequence continues at coordinate 51,306,245 of NC_068357.1, read as the reverse complement.
AAGCATCATTTGGAATCAGCCTACGCGGACACCATTCATGGTTTTTTGCTGTAAGGAATTCAATCTAACAACATGAAGTATCTACTGGCAAATGTGTTCTTATGGATCAGTACAGACTGATCCCAGACAAAATTTACTCACTGACATTATACCCTGTTTTTATCTCAACTTGTCTCCATTAAAGTCTACAATAAGTCACACACAAACACACGACTATGTCTATTGTGCTAAATGTCAGAAAACACAGTCCAAGAAAGGACATTCGCAACAAGTGAACACAATGCTGTAATAGAGTCGACATCCTTATATACATGTCAAAGAGATTATTCTATCACATTGAACAAGATACTGGCATATTTTTAATAGATGAATACCTGATGAATACTTGCCTTAGGGCTAACAGGATCTTATTTCTTAGAAAATAAGTGAATAAATCACAATATTTAAATAGTGGAACCATTATTTTGCTTGAGTTGATTAGAATGTTTATTAAAAGAAAGCGAAATTGCGTAATATTGGTCTATGAAGCCACAGAGGTTGCACAATATAAACTCAATAGCCACATGGGTTGTGCAATTTTGCCTAAGAAGCCACACAGGTCTTGAAAGCTAGCTACAGTTTAAAATTCAGGAATCACAAGACATGACAGCCATTTAACTTAAAAAATCACTAAAAAGTTGTGGTCAAATATTCCCTTTAGTTCTCAGTTTGGTAAAAGAGCAAAAATAAACATGCTAATAAATACAATACATGGACAAAAGACATGCGTCATTTGATAAGAAAGTATATTATAACAATAAAATTACAAATTATAAATAAAAAAGAATATAACTATAATACAATTATAAAATGAAAAAGAAATGGCAGTCTTTAAGATGTCAGTGCTCTTCAGAATTTTATTGATGTTCCAAAACAAACTTGAACAAAATTAAGCTTATAATAGTATATTTATTATCATGTGACTTTAACAATACACACACTGACAAATTATTTGCCACCATAAATCAAATGTACAATAAAATGAATCTGCATTTCCAATGGTGTTGAGTTTCAGCTCTAAAATCTGTACACACGATGCTAAATCCATTAACCTGAGGCAATTAGGTTCAAAACATTAAAACATTATTTTACCCAGACATTGTTATATAAATGACAGTAAAACAATCTTTTTATCCATAAATTAAACCCGATGCCAGTACTGAAAACCACACAGTAAAAATGAATTAAGTACCAAAAATCTTATACGGGATGAAGGCAAGCATGTCTGCACTAACATATCTAGCAATATTAATAAATATCAGATCCCTGTGTTCCATTTTTCCCACATGTTGGTTCATGTACACATATGTAAATAAATGGCAATGCAGATTGCACAAACAATCTACGCAGGTTTCAAAATTATAGCAAAATACATTTGCTTATATTCCATAACTCTAAGTGATTTAATATAGATTAATATACAATATATACAGTTGTTTGCATTCGTTAATATGACAGATTTAAATTAAAGTTATAGTTTTAATCGCATCACTGGATATTTTCTTCCATACAGACATCAATTTATCGTTTCAGCCAAAATAACTGGTACTTGATATTTGTCAATAATATGGTCACAGGTATATAAAATTGTTATGTGTTGATGTTAAAATCAACAGGCTTTTCTATAATATTTTGATGGGAAACCAGTTATATATGTGTATTTGAATACAAAATATACAAATACATTAAAATAATAAAATCATCTAGCATTGAATATGTTGCTTCATAGTTTTGAACCTTTTCTAAAATATTACAAACCATAGAAGAAAAAACAACAACATTGGCAAGCAGGTGGGGCCACAAAATCCAGTGGACGTGTTTACATGCAGAGAGAACGTGGGGTGTTCAGAACAAGAAACCTACACCCCGCTGTGCTACTTACTGCGTCACCAATTGTTTATTCAACAATATCTGGTCTAGTCGGCTAGAGTTTTTTAGTTTAAAGCTAAGTGGGGCGGGGTTGGGGTTGTCCATGAACACTCGGACAACCCCGGCCGGGAAGGACATCATCAAATTGCCGCTCATTTTCACCGAACATCTGAAACAAAAGGTTTGGGCAACAAAGCATGAAGTCAGGTAGAAGAAATTGGTACATGAGTGTGTAAGATTGGATTAATTATCAGGCAGATTTTCATATATTACAACAAGAGATGTGTTTGAAACACAATGCCCCCCCTTACTGCGCCTCTTGCAGTACTTACTGTAAAACCATTAAATTTCGTGTGGTACGAATTTTCGTGGATTTCGTTGGTCTGCTGAACCACGAATTCAAGTACCAACGATTATTTATACATTTTTAATTCAAAATCGGTCATTTCCGAATGTCATTTTCGACATTTTCTTTTGTTGTCGGTTATCCGAGATACTTGTTTTTTGTAACCGTTACTTCACTTCAGTAGGTCACATTACACTAAATCTTGACTAATTAAAATATTTCCGAATTGAAAATGTTAATGTTATTTTTTTAAATCAAGCACGGTATTTAAACTGTTCATCAACTATTGTTCTCATTTATGTGAGGTCGTCAAATTAACAGTTTACAGATTTATCACATTTGTGAATTAGTGCCAATTAAAGTTAAAAGAGAAATAACGGTTTTCACATGTGTATTTTTGGGACTTAATTACTCAATTGTTACTACTAGGGGACCAATTGCGCTGAGAAATGCAAATATTGTCAAAACAACATTGATGGCACATAGCGAGCGGGGACCCACAAGTGCGCCGCTTTATCGCTCTTATCGACAATAATCGGCAACACTTTCATGCTTCAGTGCACATTAACCTCAAGTCTTGCTGTCAACGCAGATAATGCTTTGTTAATACTCTGACTGTTTAAATAAAAGTTTAATTATTATGACGGTCAGTCTTCCCCAAAAATATGAAATCCACGAAATTACGTGTCAACGAATTAGTTGATTTTTATTAAACAACGAAATTTCATACCGAAGATTTTCTATACGTTTACAGTATTATTCAACTCATAGCTTTCACACATTTTTTATTGCAATACGGGACAAAACTTTATGTTGTTGACTTAAAATGTAGAATAACTGGTACAGTTATATGCATATGTACAAGTTGTAAACAAACAACATAAAATAAATTTTGGAGACACACTTATTTAAGACAATTTTTATAAATAATATATGTACAGAATCCTTTTTTGTCACTGTTCTTACCATTTGTTAAATTTTGTTTCAAAGAAAGAACAAAATTAATCTTGTTCTTACTTGACAAAAGCTTGTTTGATTGTTTTTTAAATAATTAAGGCTTTACAGATTATCAGCATGAAATATTCTACAAAACACTATGCAAGCAATTACTTCGTGTAATATTACTCCACAATAAAGGAACATTTATTATTTATTTATTTGACACAACTTGTAGAAGAACAAGCAAAATCTACAAATATATACTAAGTGAACCTTCATCTGCACCAGCAGGGAAAACATTACAATTATTAAAAGATTACCACAAGATCTTACTATAGACATACATGTGTCCAGGTCACAGAAACCCCCACATTTACTCAAGAGGGCCTAAAAGGTCCAAAGTCGCTCACCTGAGATAAAAAGAAATGACCTGTTCTTTGCAGCCCAAGATATCAATGAAACACAATAATGTTCTAACCAAGTTTCATGAAGAATGAACAACAAATGGCCCCCTGGCGGCCATGTTTTTTTAACAGACCTGAGCCATTTTTGAACTCTTCCAAGATATGTCCAAATTTCATGAAGATAATGTGTCTTCTAGACTGTTCACATGTTTTCACTTTTCTACATATAAAGAAAACTGCCCCACCACCTGGTGCCCATGTATTTCCACTTATCACGACCATTTTCAAACTCGTCCGAGATATCCACATAGCTAATGTTTTGACAAAATTTCATGATGATTAGGCAAAAAATGTGACTTCTAGAGTGTTCACAAGCTTTTTTACTATATAAATATAAGGAAAAAGACCCCCCCTGGCGGCCATGTCTCGTTTGCTTACGCAAGTGAACCGGTAACGGGATGGTTACGGGTTATGTTACTTTGTGAGCACGTATGTAATGCGGAAATATTTATTCGACAAACGCTTATTTCCGGTCAGGATGACACCGCTAATTGGTTGTTATTTTATTAACTAAAGGTATTGCCGTTTACTTAAATATAATTTAATAAACAAATTATTCAACAGTAGGCTGTTTTACACTAAACAATTAAGAAATATGAAATTGTATTGATTTTATATTTCATTTCATTAATATTGTGTATCATTTATTACCGTTTTATTTTCAATTTTCTGACATCATTTTAATACATAAAGCCTGAAAATGATTAAATCTTGATAAATGAACTCTGCAAATAAGAAAGGTAAATCTTGACTTTGAAGGTTATTCTGATTCTGATTTCTATTTCCAGAAACTTATAATTGAAATTATTTCTTTATTGTTTTCATAGAGTATCCATTTGATATGTGTTAACATATCTTAAATATGATTTTATAAAGTGAATTATTATGGAATCTTGTTTTGATATGAAGTTCCCATTTAAATTACATATTTTTTGTTAATTGTTAAAAACATGCATTTAATACTCCTTCTGTGAAATAAAATATAATATCAAACACTTCAACCAGCTTGTATTACTGACCACTGATATTAACATCTGGCATAGAACACAGTGAGAGGGTAATTAAGTACCTAGGAATCATGATTCTGTCAGTCTGTGGTCATTATCAATATGTTCAGGGCAACTCATGCTGGTTGTCTAACTGTATCAGACACTACCTGGCTAAGAAAGCTGAGTAGTAAAAAGTTACACACTTCAATGATTAATATCTGCAGGGAATTTCTCAAAGATGGCTTAACAGTAATAGTTCCCATTATAGATTAATTTGCTACAAACTGATAACAAATGTGACAAAACAATAAGTACAGATTTACACAAGAAATTACAACTTAGCCAAAAATGTCATTATACTAGAAAAATATGCAGTTTGAAGTATTTACCCTTTAAGTGTTTTGAAACCAAGGGGTCTAACAAATTCTAGAGCAGAAGTAACAAGAAATATCTTTAAAAAAGATATACGGCGTAAATAGTTTAATGAATGAGATCAAGTATAGCGAATGTCTTTTTCTGTGCAGTTCTTAGCTGCATCACACGCAGTACGGGATGTTACGGGGAGTTTTCGCGGCTTATTTTACATTATAACATATTGCTGGTCATAAACCTATAGATACAAAACAGAAAACCAAAAGAAGAATGGAAGTGAAATTTAAACATATGAGTCAACCGGCCACACGAGAAGTATCCGTATTTATAGGCGCGTTCTTCGAACAAACCTGTTTTAGTGGTTTGTCGGGCATTGCTATTTGATTCGATTATTAACAGTATCAATTATCATCGTGCTAATGCTTAAAGTGATATTATGGGCATTTTGCACTGTTGAATTGAGCTGAAAAGAATTAACAGGTCAAAATAGTTAGTTAAAATGTGGTTACTGATTAATTATCTGCAACTCACCTTGCTACCAGTTGTTTATAAAAATATATTTTATATTCGATATTCTTACGTGACCCACCCAGTCCTGTAAGCTGAAATGATCCGTAAAACAATTTCGTGTCTTTGTGTCGTATGAACAAATCTGCACTAAAACTAAATTTAGGTTCAACTCGTAAACGCATGATCAGTTGTCAAACGAAAGTACGGTTGATATTCAAATGCATTATTTTTCTCTTTCTGGTATATTGTTTTAGTATGATGATGCTGCATTAATTAATATAAGTGTATATGAAGTAGAAACATCAAAAATAATCAACGGTTGCGATAGACACCTATAAACTGTTACATGCTCATAATATCACTTTAGTACATTAGGCAATATGGACGAATAATTATTGTTAAATTTATCAACAATAATATTTATCATTGTATTGTTGAAAACACATTTAGAATCTATTATTTACATACCATAATTATATTGCTGAATATCTTCATTTAACATATTTCTGGTCTAAAGAAAATTCCAGGTCACCTAGTTCACGGATAGCGTCTTTATTATATAACGATTATTTTACTGGCCGCCAACTCCGGTGATGACCTGTATATAAACTCTGAATGTCCGCAAAATGGCCCGATATACCTCGCGGGTTGAAATGCAATGCTTTAAAGTGAGGCCTCGCTTCCATTGCTCTTTATACTTTTACATGTTGACAGGAATAAGGAAGTAAGTACTAAATATGAGAACATAGCCTTTTAAGTATAAACGCTCTTGCGCTGGTAATACTCTGAAAATAAAAGGTGTACGCACAAACTGTATTGATGTCGAGAATTGAGTGTAAAACTGTTCTATCTATTAAGCCTTTTCATTCGAGATAAAATTGTTTCATACAGTAAAACAGTGTTACAAAGACGCGGATATGTTTCCAATGTTCTGGTGGTATACTCAAATCAGCCAATGGAATAAATGAAGTGTATTCATTCGTACCTAGCCGCGGGAAATTTTATTGGAATTTTATTGGACACTTACAAAGGTCAGGCTAAGGTGAAAAGCTGGCTTATGCAGCTTACGCCGAAAAATAGATTGGAAAACATGACTCAGCAGGTTAAACAAGGGAGATAGATACTGCAAAATTGTGGACATGTTGTCTTCCTGTCAGCTATCTCTTAGTTGATAGGCTTGCCATAAGTAATCAAAGTACTTGCAGTACTGGTGTGAGGATGCTTTTGAAGAGGATGGATATAAAACATCAATTTAAGTTTATCTATATCACCACAATTGTGTATGTTGATACGAACATTTGGGTACGATAAAAAATTTGGGTACGAAATTTTTGGGTACGAAAAAAATTTGGTACGAAAAAAATTAGCGTACGAAACATTTTTGGTACGAAAAAAAGATTAGGGGTACGGGGAAGTAGTACCCGTGGGTAACTTTACCCATTGAGCGAAACTGGGAGGCGGGTCACATTGGATAAGTTAACTAATAGCGAAATGACCTTATACATGTATATGCTGAAATCTAACAATCGAACGAAATATCAAACATGGTATGTACTCTTAGGTGGTTGTGTAATTTCTGTTAGAATATCGTATTCAATATGTAAATTTTAAATGATTGTGCCAGCACTTGAGTTTGTTGCCTTATTTGAGTCTATACGCGCCTAGGCTGCACCCAGTGTGTGTATTTGTGTTTTTCCAAGGTAATAAGTGACCTCCGCGCTGAGGCTGCATAATGTTGGGACCCGGAGTGTGTCCAGCACTCCTACCTAATAAGATTAGATTGACGACAGTTGGGACGAATTTTGAATCATAGCTGCAATTTCCAGCTATTTGTTTTGTACTGAAATACATTTTAATTTTTTATATGGTCAAATGCTGCGGGGGGGAATGGGGGGGGGGGGGGGGGGAAGAGATTTTCCGGAAAAAAAACAACTGTCAGGAATGGTGACCACAAAACATACAAAATATAACATTGCGCCGGGAGCGGGAATCGAACCGGTGTCGTAAAGGTGAAAAAGCGAACGTCCTTACCACTGCGCTAGCGTGACGGACAATTACGCAAAGTAACGTTGTTTTATCTATATATATCATAGCAGTGCAGCGTTTACAATTTGCAGGTTCGAAATCGTTCGCATTCTTTAGTTTTGTGATCACGTAAAGTTAATTTTACATGTTTTTATTCGCAATTTAATTTACTAAATCGAGAACAAATATCAAACAAAATAGAGAAAATATATAGTTGTTTCATTGGACCATAAAAATAAAATGGATGTAAAATTACTAATTTGAAATTAACGTTCTGATACACTTATTGAATCTGTGTCCCCAGGATATGCTGTTCTATTAATATTTACCTTTATCAACGAACGACAACTCTGCTAGGAGAATGTTATCAATGAAAATCAACGACTCAGTGGCGAATGCCAAGGGAAGTAACTGAAAAATCGAGTTATCTCAATCGGACTGGCTCGGTCTTTTACATGGGTCGCCATTGTGAAGATTTTTTTTACTAGTTATCAAACCTTGGACGCTGCTGTTCCAGCATCGTCAATAATGACTAAAACAGTTATGTTAATTATGAAAATTCTGTGTTATGAAAAATTAAATAAAACAGTTAATGGTACATAATTATGACATAATAAAACCAAACTTTACTACACAGGAAACAAATGTTCTGACCAAAGTTCATGAAGATTGGGCAACTGAATTAAATAAATAATTTTAAAGAGGTTATGAATTAATGGTGTTATTCAATTTTAAGAATCTATAGATTATTGTAAGTCTAATATGCAAAATAGGAAGGATATTAACTTAACATTGTCTTCATTGTCAGAATACATTAAAGCAGCACTTTATAACATAACTAGAGTGTTAACAAGGTTTTACTAAAGCCATATAAGGAAAAATGCCCCGCCCCCTGGCGGCCATGTTTTTCAAACCACCGGCATCATTTTCGAACTCGTCCAAGATATTATAAGGATTTTCTGACCAAATTTCATGAAGATTGGGCAATAAATGTGGTCTCTAGAGTGTTAACAAGATTTAACTATAGCCATATAAGGAAAAATGACCCGCCTCTTGGCAGCCATGTTTTTCAAGCAAATGTAACCATTTTCGAACTCATCCAAGATATCAATAAGACCAATCTTCTGACCAAATTTCAAGAAGATTGGACAATAAATGTGGCCTCTAGAGAGTAAACAAGGCAAATGTTGACGTCGCACAACGGACGATGGACAACGGACAAAAGGCAATCACAAAAGCTCACCACGTGCTCAGGTGAGCTAAAAACTCAACTTATGCAAACAAAACGACCATGATTGCTGTTATGCCTCACTTGAATTTGAGGTACACCAATTGTTGCAACTTGATCTGGTGACCTAGTTTTTGGACAATCATGACTTCGCCTAGATATTGTGGAAAATAACTTTTTGACTATGATTCAGACATAAATGAGGCCTCTATAGTAGTTACCCTGTTTCATAAGATTTAAACTGTTGTTCTAGTTTTTGCTATATGCAGCCTTCTTTGAAGGGCGGCATAAAAAAATAAAAGGAAAGCAAGCAACTTAAAAATGCACCTACTTGGTAGCATCAGTTCCTTTAAAATAAGCGTTAATGGTTTCCGTAAATGCGACCGCCAAGGGAACAGTGTCTGCCATGCCTATTGTTAGGGGACTTGGGCCACGGGATGAACCAATCGGCATGGAGGTAGTGTTCCACTGTACGTTAGCGCTTGAGTCGATGCGGTTCAGACTAAAGGGGCTCGGGCATCCAGAGGAGGGTCGTGCGGGAACCTGTGCATGAAAGGAACAGCTAGAGTTAAATGAGCTGCGTTCTGAGAAAACTGGGCATAATGCATGCACATAAAGTGTCATCACAGATTAGCCTGTGCAGTCTGCAGAGGATAATCAGGGACAAAACTTTCCGCGTTTATGGTATTTTTAGTTTCAAGGAAGTCCCTCCTTACCGAAAATCTAGTTGAAGCCGAAAGTGTCGTCCCTGATTAGCCTGTGTGGACTGCACAGGCTAATCCTGGACGACACTTTACGCACATGCATTATTCCCAGTTTTCTCAGAACATGTCTCAAATCATTAAATTAGGCAATTGAATCAAGCAATCCAAAATTCTAGAAATTATTAGTTACAAAGGTAATGTTACCAGCCTGCCTGTTAGAAACAGAGAATCTGGATCAAGATCTATTTAATGTTTACCAGGACAGGAATAGCTGGCTTGTGCTGGCTTTGATCACAGGCAATTACAAATTAATTAAAACTGTCTAAGTAGCATACATTGTAAATTCGTTTTAACAAATATGCAATATGTATAGTAGGGTTCAAGTTTTGGAAATAACAGTTTTTGCACAAGATGTTCATGGTAATAAAACACAAAGTCTACAATATTATACAAAAGAACCAAACAACAGTACGTACATTGAAGATTTTATTCCTGTTATTATTGATGCCCTGCATTGAGGTTTAAAAAAAGTAGCAGGCAAGTAATATCGACTTCCTTTTTTATGTATTGATTTTGTTTGGACATTTTCATACATTATGGAATTACAAAAAACTAACAAGAGATGTGTTTGTCAGAAACACAATGCCCCCTACTGCCCCGCTTTGAAGCGATATATTTGACCTTTGACCTTGAAGAATGACCTTGACCTTTCACCACTCAAAATGTGCAGCTCCATGAGATACACATGCATGCCAAATATCAAGTTGCTATCTTCAATAATGCAAAAGTTATTGCAACCAAGGTTAAAGTTTTGGGACACACACAATGAATTAATGAATGACAGACAGACAGACAGGCCAAAAACAATATGCCCCCGATCTTTTTATCCGAGGGCATTAACAAGTTTCAGAAATAAATATCTTTTATTTTGTCAATATACAATAACTTATTCTGGCTGTCCAAGAACAATAAAATCATGCAAACATTTCAATGACTTATGATGACATATCTGGGTTGAAAGGTTACCTGAGGTATGACACCCCTGGACGGGGGTCTCTGTGGTATAGTAGGGGGGACAACTCCATTCTCTACAGGCTGACTTGAGGAGCTGCCTCCCATATCACTGCTGCCTGACTGACTGAGATGGTCGCTGGTGTCTACAGAAAACAGGACTTGAAAGTAAGTTTATACAAGAGCACCGCCTTGCGGGTGCAGACCGCTCATCTATTTTCTTTTTAAAGGTGAAGGGACTCTCATTTTCAATCACAAAGGAGGGAGGAGTGGAGTGAAGAGGGGTGTATAGTGTGGGGTTGTGGACATTTATTACATTATCTTCCAAAAAAGCGAAAAAAAAAAAAAAAAAAAAAAAAAATCCGGGGGGGGGGGGGGGGGGGGGGGGGTTGGGGGGGGGCGATGGGGGGGGGGTTTGGGTGCGATGGTTGGACGGTATTTCAAACATAACCATTTTTAAAAAAAAAATGGGGGGGGTATAGTGTGAGGGTGTGGTGGTAATTTGTGAGATGATCTTAAAAAAAAAAAAAAAAAAAAAAAAAAAAAAAAATTAGGGGTGGGGGGGTGGGGTGGGGGGGGGTGGGGGGGGGGGTATAGTGTGAGGGTGTGGTGGTCATTTGTGAGATGATCTTAAAAAAAAAAAAAAAAAAAAAAAAAAAAAATAGGGGGGGGGGAGGGGGGGAGGGGGGAGGGGGGGAGGGGACGGCACGGGGGATGGTTTGGGTGGAGTCTATTGTGGTATGTCAGGTAAGAGTAGTTTCATCAAAGTATCAATCAAATCTAATCATAAATAAAGAAGTTATGGCAATTTTAGCAAAATTTAATAATTTGACCTTGAGAGTCAAGGTCATTCAAAGGTCAAAGTAAAATTAAAGTTGCCAGGTACAGTAACCTCATGATAGCATGTAAGTATTTGAAGTTTGAAAGCAATAGCCTTGATACTTAAGAAGTAAAGTGGATCGAAACACAAAATTTAACCATATATTAAAAGTTACTAAGTCAAAAAAGGGCCATAATTCCGTAACAATGACAACCAGAGTTATGCAACTTGTCCTTTTACTGTACCCTTATGATAGTTTGTGAGTGTTCCAAGTATGAAAGCAATATCTATGATACTTTAGGGGTAAAGTGGACCAAAACATAAATCTTAACCAAATTTTCAATTTTCTAAGTATAAAGGGCCCATAATTCCGTTCAAATGCCAGTCAGAGTTACATAACTTTGCCTGCACGGTCCCCTTATGATAGTTCATAAATCTTGCAAGTATGAAAGCAATAGCTTTGATACTGTAGGAATAAAGTGGACCTAAACACAAAACTTAATCAAATTTTCAATTTTCTAAGTATAAAAAGGGCACATAATTCTGTCAAAATGCCAGTCAGAGTTACATAACTTTGCCTGCACAGTCCCCTTATGATAGTTAGTAAGTGTTGCAAGTATGAAAGCAATAGCTTTAATGCTTAAGGAATAAAATGGACCTAAACACAAAACTTAACCAAAATTGTCAATTTTCTAAGTATAAAAAGGGCACATAATTCTGTCAAAATGCATGCCAGAGTTATCTAAATTTGCCTGCCCAGTCCCCTCATGATAGTAAGTAAGTGTACCAAGTTTGAATGCAATAGCATTGATACTTACTGAGAAAAGTGGAACTAAACGCAAAACTTAACCAAAATTTTCAATTTTTTAAGTATAAAAAGGGCACATAATTCTGTCAAAATGCACGCCAGAGTTATCTAACTTTGCCTGCCCAGTCCCCTCATGATAGTAAGTAAGTGTACCAAGTTTGAATGCAATAGCATTGATACTTTCTGAGAAAAGTGGACCTAAACGCAAAACTTAACCGGACGCCGACGCCAACGCCAACGCCAACGCCAACGCCGACGCCGAGGTGATGACAATAGCTCATAATTTTTTTTCAAAAAATAGATGAGCTAATAAAAACAACATTCAATTAATTTTATTCTTACTTTGGAAGCAGGATTGCATGTAACAATAAGTCCCATTGAACGAATATACTCTATTGCAGTCTTATTTACAGTCTTATTTGCTAATAAAGATCATACAGAATCATGAAACAAAATTCTTGTTAAAACTAATAAGCACTCCAACATTTATGTATTGAAAGATTTATTAGCGCTAATTTCCAAGAAGTAAATATTTAAATGTGTATAGAAGAAAAACTACCCACAATTACTTAAAAGTAGTAAACTAAACTTGGAAGAAAGCTGTAGTCAAAACTAAAATACTTTAAGTCCCCGTTCGCGGAATAGAACGTTGTTTTGCATATAAATCATATAGCGAGAAAAAGTCTTTACATAAATTCATTGAAATATATTTTTTATCAAGGTTGGCATTGAAAACCTAGTTAAAATCGGTTTTGGATCGCTAAAATAATATATGAATGATCATAAATACATGCAATAGGCGAAATTCATTGCAGGGTCGCGAGTTATGCAAATTATATCTATATTCAGCTTTCACTAAACATTTTTGTTTGCTTAGGTTTGATTTAACGTGTCAAATCATGAATATTAATAAGGTCGTTTTCATACTTAACAATACTCGACCCCAAAATAAAAATCGCTACATTGATTGTTTTCAACCAATTTCAACCGTATTTTCAGTGATATCCTCAATAAAAACATGTTTTCTGACAATTCTGCCCATATATGTAGCTATGAACGGGGACTTTAATATAGAATCCCCTTAAAATTGCCAGTTTCTGATTGTTGGTTTGTATGGAAATGGCATCTAAAAGTGTTTTTTTTTACTACATAATTTTGTTCATACTAGCCCTAGAAAGAAAACATGTTACTTGTTATATTTTTGACATATACCAGATATATTTTTTTTTTTAAAAGGAACAACATCAAAATTCTATGTGGTAGACTGAAGCATATTTATCTTTTACACACACAGAAATTCCTAATAACAAAATCACTGTTATTTAAACAAAATAACTATAACAATTCAATTTTTTTCCCAATGAAAAAATGGCAAAAAGCGATTTTTTAAATTCTGATAGCAGTCTATACTCACTGGCTATTGACTGCGGTGAAGGGTTTGTAGCACTTTTTTCAAAGAAGTTGCTGGAGGGACCATCGTTAAACGGGGACAAGGGTGAAGGTAAATGGCCTGTGGGGGTCGACGCACTTGAAGTGAACAAGTTGTCCAGATTCAACAGGTGGCTTGTGCTCGACTTTGATGACACTCCACTGCAATAGAAAACATTTGAGGAATACTGATAGTATTTGAGAATTGTTACAAATCTTACTTATATCCCTGAACCACTTCTACAGCTAGCCATGTTTAAGGACAAAGGTGTGGATCACTGAGAATCAAACGTGTATCTAGACTTTAGGAGATCACAGTTTTTTCGTTTCAATCTAATTACTTGAGAAATGTTAAATTCTTTTGCTAAGCAAGAATAAAACAAACAGTCTTCTCACTCTAACGTGTCTGACTCAGACTGGGACCTCTTCATCACCTTTTTCTCTACAGGTGTGGATCGACCCTTTTTCTGCAAAAAAAAAACACCACATTTTCTATTTTTCTCTCTCAGACAACGCCCGAAAAAAGCTCTACATTAATAAAAAACATCCTCTGTAATACAAAGCCTATTAATTAACATATTACCCATAACCCAGACGATTGCACGATTACATTCTAGGAGGTTATTAGGACGAAAAAATCACTATGAGCTTGGCATTTAATTTTTAATTTAATATTTATCAGCATACAAATGTGCTTGCATTGCAATCCTGAGGTCTGGAATTTGAATCCCAAACTTGAAACTTTATTTAGATTTTTCTTAAGGTCTTTTCTATAAAAGAGACTCAACAGCATCTCTCTCAGCCTATGGCATTTGATGCAATCAAGCTTAAATTAATTCATGCAAATACATTAAAACTCACCGCTAATGTTGGCGACAGTCTAAGCATGCCCATAGATATACGAATATCATCGACATTTCCTGTGGCAGCCTGAGTACCAGTTGGACTAATGGGTTTTATGTGCACTTTTATTTTAGTTTCTGGTTCTGTAATATGAATGGAAGAAAAATAAGTGACTTGAAAACCATATTCATGACCATTGCTGTAAATAAGAAATGAAATTATTTGAATACTTGCAGCCTTGAAAGTACCACATAAGGTTTGTTGGGTATGTCAAAAGTTCAATGACAAATTGCATTGTACTCATGATTTACAGCAATACATGGATTACACTTTACTAATGTGATTGTTTTGTAAATAAAGCATAACAAGACACCGTCGGAGACTGGTGATGCTCCCCAAAGGTTTTTTTTGGTCACAATATTGCACTATATATTCAGATAAAAGGAAACGTCTTGAGGGGCATAACTTTGGACAAAATAATACGATGGATGGTTTAGCAACTTAAAAATTTCAAAGGGCCATAACTCTCTAAATAAATCATCTAACCAGAACCCACTAATAACATGCGCATCTCCTTAAGGTAGTTAAACTTCCCATAAAGCTTCATTGAAGTCCAGTCAGTAGTTGGGGAGAAATAGCCCGGACAAGAATTGCACTATATGTACAGTTTATAAAAATTTTCAAAGGGCCATAACTCTGTGAAAATCATCCGACCATAACCGGCTGATAAAATGCACATCTCCTGTTGGTAGTGAAGCTTCCCATAAAGTTTCATTGAATTCCCGTGATAAGTTGCTGCGAAATAGCTCGGACAAGAATTGCACTATATGTACAATGGAAAATTTCAAAGGGCCATAACTCTGTGAAAAATTATCCGACCATAACCAGCTGATAATATGCACACCTCCTGTTGGTAGTGAAGCTTACCATAAAGTTTCATTGAATTCCCGTAATAAGTTGCTGAGAAATAGCTTGGACAAGAATTGCACTATATGTACAATGGAAAATTTCAAAGGGCCATAACTCTGTGAAAAATCATCCGACCAGAATCGACTGATAATATGCACATCTCCTCTTGGTAGTGAAGCTTCCCATTAAGTAAAATTGAATTCCGGTCATTAGTTCGTGAGAAATAGCCCGGACAAAAATTGCACTATATGTTCAGTTAATGGAAAATTTCAAAGGGCCATAACTCTGTGAAAAATAATCCGACCAGGACCCGCTGATATTAAGCACATCTCCTCTTGGTAGTGAAGCTTCCCATAGTTGCTGAGAACAAGAGCTTTGTCACAGAATTGACGTATACCCCCCACATGCCGCATTGACACAGACTTTTATGCATGCTGTCTTCACAAAACAAGAGAATCTTATTTATGGCAATTTTAAGAATTATTATGCCATTATCATTTATGGCCATTTTTGACCTTTGAACTCAAAGTGTGACCTTGACCTTGGAGATATCGACATAATTCTTTCGTGCGACAGAAAAAATGATTTAAAATCTCACAATGAACGACATAGTTATGGCCCGGACAAACTTATTTATGGCCATTTTTGACCTTTGAACTCAGTGTAACCTTGACCTTGGAGATATCAACGTAATTCTGTCGCCAAACACACCGCCCAGTGATGGTAAAAAAATCTACCAAATAATTTTAAAATCTCACAATGAACTACGTAGTTATGGCCCATACAAGCTCATTTATGGCCTTTGAACTCAAAGTGTGACCTTGACCTTGGAGAAATCAAAGTAATTCTTTCGCGCGACACACTGTCCAATTATGGTGAACAAATGTGCCAAATGATTTTAAAATCTCACAATAAATGACAAAGTTAGAGCCCGGTCAAGCTCATTTATGGCCATTTTTGACCTTTGAACTCAAAGTGTGACCTTGACCTTTGAGATATCGACGTAATTCCTTCGCGCGACACACCGTCCAATGATGTTGAACAAATGTGCCAATTGATTTTAAAATCTAACAATGAACAACATAGTTATTGCCCGGACAAGATTTCGGGACAGACCGACCGACGGACAGACAGACCGACAAAGTGACTCCTATATAGCCCCACTACCAATGGTAATGGGGTATAAATAGCCCTATATGTACAGTTAATGGAAAATTTCAAAGGGCCATAACTATGTGAAAAATCATCCAACCAGAACCGGCTGATAATAAGCACATCTCCTCTTGGTAGTGAAGCTTCCCATAAAGTTAAATTGAATTCCGGTCATTAGTTGCTGAGAAATAGCCCGGACAAAAATTGTGCACGGACGGACGGAGGGACACACGGACAGAGACGAAGCAACGACTATATGCCCCCCCCCCCCCATTTTTTTTTTTTTGGGGGGGGGGGAGCATAAAAAGTTTACCATTTAAACATTTTTCATTCCTAAGAACATCCAAAATTTCAATAAGCATGGTTTTAAGTAGTTGGACAGTGCTTAAATCTTACCATTGTCAGAATCGGAGTCTGATGAATCATACCAACTTTTGCTGTCCCCGTTTTCTGGATTCACTGGCATGAAGGTCAAGGCACATTTGCATGTTTTACAATATCTCATGAAGACCATTAATGATAAATTAATATTTTGGTAGGTGACTTTTTTAAGAGTATGAAATCCTTTGGCAAACCTTAAAGGTAGACTGATGTCAAACTACATGTTCTTGTCCAATGTGTACAAACTTTGGCTTGCAATTGTACAAATATCATAATATTCTGACTGGTTTTAGTTTTATTAAAAATTACTGGATGGTAGTCCCTAGTATGACGTAATACAAATAGAAATGTGTAAATATTAAACTTTTGTGGTAGAGATGGCAAAAAACCTTTAACGCAAAGTACCAAAAGTTATCTGTGAAGTGTAATTTTAGAACATCTACCAGCACTTTGTCTCTTTTTCTTACATTTGAATACCAGCTTTAGAAAATGAAAGATAATTTTTTTCTTCATTACTTCAGTAACTTTATGATTAATATAAGTAATCATCATGGTAAATATAACACTTTTTTATTATTATAACAACTTTTTGTCATTGTAACAAAACAAAAAACATTTTTTTCTTGGTTTCTTATCAACTTGTGCATTTCATATGTGAAACTTCCATTATCCAATCATTATCCAATTTGCACCCACTTGTTCACATTTCAGCTCATTTATTTTTGACCTTCCCCAATTATCACTTTCACTACAAGGATACAGTCAGGACTGGGTGGTCGAATGGTGTAGCCCTCCTCATCTACCTCGGGGGCGTTCTTGCTGTCCCCACTCTCCTGAGTGTCACTGCATGAGAACATTATACACTATTTAATTGAATTTATTATTGCTTGAAATTGATGTTTCTTAATCTGTTTGATATGTTTGCATAAAACTATTTCTTTTATTTTTCTATTTTACATCATCATCATGATCATCACCATCACCATCAGCGTCCCAGATGTTGCTTAATTCTGGTTCAAAGAATGAAATTATTGTTTAAGTTTATTACAGGCGCTGACATTACCAAATGACCAAATGTCTTCAAATCAGCAAAACTGACTCGATAAATTTCAATTGGTCTTCTTTTTTTAAATTATTGGCATATACTTAATAGTAAAAACTATGAAAGAATCATAAGGCAAATATGGTGAGAATTTTTATCAGATATTTTTAAGTTTAGATAAAATTTGAATGAGAAGTTATAAACTACAAGGAAAATTTGAATCTGAAATTGTTTAGTTAAGTGAATATATAAATGAAAGATTTTTCACCAATGCCCCATAAATATTTTAAAATAATTAAATGCTCCTTTTCAAAACTAAAATTTCATTATTATTACAGGATATTGTGAAGACCTTACATAATACTTATATGATGTTAAACATTATCAATATTTTTCAGTACTTTTTCAATCAAATGGCTTAAGCACCAACATATTCTCTTAATAAAGCATCACGATATCATTTTCATACTCACAAACCAAACCATGTTTTCCTTTACTGATGAGTATGACCAACTCAACATAATTATTATACATTATTATATAACTCATACATTGATTCTGAATCCTTGTCTTCTTTATTTTTCTTTGCTTTCTTCCTTCTCTTCTTTAAAAACCCTGGAACAAAATCATGACCATTGTATATAAGATTATTTTCCTTCCATAAACAAATATAAATGTTAGGGCTCACAAAGAAAATAACCTTCAGGTTTCACACACATGCATCAATAATTTAAATATATTGGTATTAATCAACTATTCATTTTTGGAGCAAAATATTGCAAACTCCTCACAGTGGTAACCTCCCCTATTAGTTAGATATCTGTCACAATAAAAATCTTTCCCAATCTGGGAGATATTTCTTATTTATAAGTGTTTCTTTTGAATAAAAATCAATACATAATTTTACATTGTACACTGTTTGCAGTCACAACTGTAATGTGGAATTCAAAACAATGAATTACAAATTAATAAATAATAGTTTAAAGGACTTGCTCCCAGATGTTTGACTTTTTTATTTGTGTAAGTAAAAGCCTCAAAATGATCTCTTAAACCAAATTTAAGAGCTCAGTTATAAAAAATGCTTTGTTCAATAAACACTGATGTCCCAGATGGAAACTTTGTCAGTATATCTCATTAAAATAAGTCTTCCAATAAAATGAACTACCAGTATATGTCAAGGTCAAATTGAGGTCAGGTGCTGTGAGTGTGCTCGTGTTTCAAGGAAGTCTCTTTCCTCACAAAGGTCAATGCCAGGGTCAAAATGAGCTAGGGTCAAGTGGTCATTTATAAAATCAATGCAAGCATCAAAGTTTTGTAGCAAGCAGCATTGATGTTAGTTGAAACGCTTAATTTCAGTTCACAAATTTTGTAGACCTCCTAAATGACAAATAGGTCAATGCCAAGATGAAAATTAAATGGTCAGAAAAGGTTGGTGCATTAACCGATTGCATGCTGGGAAATTTGTCGTCTGCTAAAATGTCGTCTGCTGAATTTTTAAATTAGCATTTTCTTCATTTTTTTTTCAAAGAATACTGTCAGAATAGCAAACAGTTTGGATCCTGATGAGACTCCACGTTCTGTGGCAGAACGCGGCGTCTCATCTGGATCCAAACTGTTTGCAAAGGCCTTCAAAATTCGGTTCCAGCACTGAAAGAGTTAAGAAAGGGTACTGCCTTGTACTCTTTTGTCTTTCCTGACAAGTAGATTGTGACATAAACATTTAAGCTTATGTAAGTAATCCACATGTTAGCAAAAACTGTAATGAAACAACAGAAACGCTCCAAATATTGAATTGTTTCACTTTGGTATTGCTTGATAATTTGATCGATACCATTGGTGATTATTCATAAACAAATGTGTTTTTGAAGTATATGTTTTTTAAGTATAATTATTATGTCTTTGTCAGTGATGTAATTTTCCTATTGTGTTCACTGTTTTTGTTTTTTTAATCTGCCACAAAAAAATTGGAAAAATCTGTGAACTGTCCCCTAAAGAATTGTATGTCACATGATCAGCAATGATGATAATGATTTTATAGGAGCCATGTTTGAAATCAGTTACATCTCTGTGTAGAAGTTGCAATTTTTGTAACTGGTTGTCTCCAGAAATGTTAAGGTCTACTTGGATTGAAAAACTAATCGACAGAAAACAGTGCAGAAATATAAATACATTTTAACAGTGCAGAAATATAAATACATTTTGAACATTCAAACTTATTTACAGCAATGTTAAACTAAACAACACATGTTACAAACATCATTGTTTGAAGAAATTTTCTTTTGTAAACCTTGCTTTTCTAATAAGCAAAAAAATTGTGTGTTTTTAAGTTTTATATTACAAAGTAAAACAAGATGCGTTTGTGAAACACAATGTCCCCCTATATGATGTTTGACCTTGAAGGATGACCTTGACCGTGTGAAGGATGACCTTGACCTTTCACCACTCAAAATGTGCAGCTCCATGAGATACACATGCATGCCAAATATCAAGTTGCTATCTTCAATATTGCAAAAGAATTCATAAAATAAGCGATTTGGGCCACATATATTTGACCTCTGACCTTGAAGGATGACCTTGACCTTTCACCACTCAAAATGTGCAGCTCCATGAGATGCACATGCATGCCAAATATCAAGTTGCTATCTTCAATATTGCAAAAGTATTTATAAAATAAGCGATTTTGGCCACATATATTTGACCTCTGACCTTGAAGGATGACCTTGACCTTGACCTTTCACCACTCAAAATGTGCAGCTCCATGAGATACACATGCATACCAAATATCAAGTTGCTATCTTCAATATTGCAAAAGTATTCATAAAATGAGCGATTTTGGCCACATATATTTGACCTCTGACCTTGAAGGATGACCTTGACCTTTCACCACTCAAAATGTGCAGCTTCATGAGATACATATGCATGCCAAATATGAAGTTGCTATCTTCAATATAGCAAAAGTTATTGCAAAATGTTAAAGTAGGCGCAAACATACCAACAGACCAATGGACCAACAGACAGACAGGGCAAAAACAATATGTCCCCCACTACTATAGTGGGGGACATAAAAATCTAAACCTTATATTCTGATTTCTATATCAATATGATTATACAATTATGCTTTTCAAATCAACATCCATTTAAATCAGTAACACAACAAACAAAAGCACAAACTGTTAATAATAAATACCGACACCTGACACAGTTACTGAAAGATGAGAATGTTAGAATTTTAGCATGTGCCAGCAGAATTAAAGCAGCCAACTCAAAACATATCAAAAATTGTAGCTTCAAATTTAAAACAAGATGCTGCGTTCAAAGAACACATGTCCCCCGTGAAACGCTTGTAAATATTGCTTTATTGACCCACTATAATAAGTATAAGTAAACAAGAGAACTGCATAACGGGTGCCAAGCTCGGCTACGGGTGCAGTTTTGAATAGATTAAAGCTTGTCAGATTTTTTATATTTTTTTAAAGGTCACAAGTGACCTTGACCTTTGACCTAGTGACCCAAAAATGGGTGTGGCATGTAGAACTCATCAAGGTGCAGCTACATATGAAGTTTCAAAATTGTAGGTTGAAGCACTTTGATTTCAGAGCCAATGTTCAAAACCTTGACAAAATGTAAAGGTTTTAGCACGACGCGGACGACACGACACGACGAGCTGGCTATGACAATAGCTTGGGTTTTCTCCGACAACAGCAAAGCTAAACATGAGGTCAATTTCAAAGTAAAATGAGGTCAGGTAACCTGGGTGTGATAAAAGTGTTCATAGATAACATCCAAACAAGTACCTCAGCATTGTAAAAAGCAGTATTAATTTTAGACAAAAATCTGTATTTTCTGTCAACCAAGAATTTGGACCTTTTAAATGAAAGGATGCCCTAAAGTATGTCAAAGTAAATGCTTAAATCAGGTCAGGTGATGTGGGTGTTTTGATAGTATTCCATTAGAGTGTTAACAAGGCTCTATAATAGCCATATAAGGAAAAATGACCCGCCCCTGTCGGCCATGTTTTTCAACAGACCAAAAACAGTTTCTTACTCAGGCAGATATCATAATAACACATGTTCTGACCAAGTTTTATTAATATTGGACTAAAAATGTGACTTCTAGAGTGTTAACAAGGTTTTACTAAAGCCATATAAGGAAAACTGCCCCACCCCCTGGTGGCCATGTTTTTCAACCAACCAGAACACTTTTCGAACTCTTCCAATATATTATTGGAACACATGTTTTGACCAAGTTTCATGAAGATTTGACTAAAAACAACGTAAACAAGGTTTTACTATAGCCATATAAGGAAAATTTCCCAGACACCTGGCGGCCATGTTTTTCAACGGACCAGAACAATTTTCTAACTTGTCCAAGATAGATGTATCATAGAGAAACATGTTTTGACCAAGTTTCATGAAGATTGGACTTAAAGTGTGACTTTAAGAGTGTTAACAAGGTTTTTACTATAGCTATTTAAGGAAAGAGATTGGAACCATTTACAAACTCATCCAAGAGAACAAATGTTATGACTAAGTTTCATGAAGATTGGAAATAAATGTGACTTCTAGAGTGTTAACAAGGTTTAACTAAAGCCATATAAGGAAAACTTTCAGACCTGATTTAGTCTATTCCAAATGTATGTCAATCTAAACATCACAGTGATGTCAGGTGATATGGATTTGTTGATAGTGTTAAAAAGACATTATCCATGCATGTACGGAAGGTTTGTTGGAAGAACCATTGATATAAGATGAAAAATATCATTTTGGATTTACCTCAGAAAGAGGGACAGATTGCAAAACAGACAGGAAAATCATATTATGCCTCCAAGAATATGTAGATGCTGGGGGCATTTTTTAAATCAGTAAAACAATGACAAGCACCTAAATCAAGAAGAAAACAAACAATCAGATTGAGTGTAAAGAATACTTAAATTCATTTTCAGAGAGCTTTTGACAAAAAAATATCAACAAAGAGAAACAATTTTCTTCTATAATTGCAATATGGAATAAATAAAAAAAGATCTGTGATAGTTTACAATGCTGCAAAGTCCTAAACTAAGTGGTGTATTAATTAACCTACATCAGCTGTAAATATTTATAAAAAATGTGAGAAAAAGCAATAAATTGTCTATTTTGCCATGTGACCAAAACACTAAATTAGAAAGATATATTGTAGGATCAACATAAAAACAAGTCCAGTGGCACACCAAGACGTGCTAGGAAGAACTAAAATGAAATTTATAAAATCTGCAACAGAACTGAAGCTAAACATACATGCTTTACAAACTCAGCTAGCTTTAACAATAAACAATACATGTAACTTAACAGGGTTTTTCAAAATGGTACAAAATCATTCAAGGAATCTTAACCAGTAAATGAAACAATGTAACCTGTATTTCAGAGAAGAAATACATCATCTTCATTTGTATGACAATTATAACAGTCAGTTATACATAACATCAATAAACAGTGTTATTGCCATGTTAAACAAGGGCTGTTTGTAAAACATGCATGCCCCCCATATGGGCTGTCCGTTGTAGTGGCAGCCATAGTGTGAATACGATTTTTGTCACTGTGACCTTGACCTTTGACCTAGTGACCTGAAAATCAATAGGGGTCATCTGCAGGTCATGATCAATGTACCTATGAAGTGTCATGATCCTAGGCAAAAGCGTTCTTGAGTTATCATCCGAAAATCATTTTTCTATTTCGAGTCACCGTGACCTTGACCTTTGACCTTGTGACCTCAAAATCAATAGGGGTCATCTGCAAGTCATGATCAATCTACCTATGAAGTTTCATGATCCTAGGCGTATGCATTCTTGAGTTATCATCCGAAAACCATTTTACTATTTTGGGTCACCGTGACCTTGACCTTTGACCTAGTGACCTCAAAATCAATAGGGGTCATCTGCGAGTCATGATCAATCTACCCATGAAGTTTCATGATCCTAGGCGTATGCGTTCTTGAGTTATTATCCTGAAACCATTTTATTATTTCGGGTCACCGTGACCTTGACCTTTGACCTAGTGACCTCAAAATCAATAGGGGTCATCTGCAAGTCATGATCAATCTACCCATGAAGTTTCATGATTCTAGGCGTATGCGTTCTTGAGTTATCATTCAAAAAACATTTTACTATTTCTGGTCACCGTGACCTTGACCTTTGACCTAGTGACCTCAAAATCAATAGGGGTCATCTGCCATTCATGATCAATGTACCTATGAAGTTTCATGATCCTAGGCCCAAGTTATCGTCTGACAACCACCTGGTGGACGGACCGACCGACAGACCGACATGAGCAAAGCAATATACCCCCTCTTCTTCGAAGGGGGGCATAATAATGTTCAAATATATAAGATTTTCCTATACAAATGATAAAACTGATCTTACATCTGAATATTTTGTATCCCTATTTTATGAGTTTTTCCACAAACTACCAAAAGTAATTCTATTTTCTCCCAAGATTAGGGCAAAGGCCCTTGCCCCAAACAGGAAATGACTAACCTTATTAAAAAAATGTCTTAACGTCTTCCAATGGCAATACTTTGTTTAAATATGTAAATTGTCATAATTTCCAAATTATGTTCCCTATTCCAATAAATACATGCTGAAAATTGTGTCTTGTTTCTATGTAGATATAATAGGCCTTACATGCAGTTAAGGTAGGAGAGGGATGGGTCATGCCAAAAGGAAGATCAGGTACTAAAGCCACAAGAGCTAAACACGACATACAAGCCACCAATGCTATGACACATGTGTGACATGTTTGACGTGACACACTCTGTCAAGCTATGACACATATAGTGACATGTGCTGAAACATTGAAAAATGTAATGGCACATTGCATAACACATTGTATTTCTAGTACCAAGGTACAAGATGTCCTGCTATGACATGTTGTGTGACAGATGTGCCAAGACATATGTTTTCACATTGTGACACATCGTGCAACACATGTACCAAAACACTTGAACACAGTGCTCTGTCACATTGTGTGACAAATATGCCAACAAACATTGCATTGTGCTATGGCACACTTGCCTATACAGGCAATTTCAACCTGTCATGCGACACAAATGTCAATGCACACGGTCAAACTGTGACACCCATGCCACAACAAGGGAGGTCACACTATGCGGTGAAAGGGATTACATGTTCTAGACACCCGCAGTTTCACGCTACGACTTAGTGGCCCTGGCTGGTCGGTCGGTATAGGACTTGCACTACCGCTCGAGTCTAAAAATAAAACCACCAAAACCCTCAACTACGACTATATTAAAAAGTTAACACAAGTTAGATTCCAATTACATGAATGTGACTTGGAAAATGAGCATAACACAAAACTTTGCTTTGTTTTGCAAAAATAAATAACAATAAATCTGAGCATTTGTGTTGTTTAGAATTATTTCTTTTTACCTCCTTTCTAATAAAATTGTGGAGAACAAAACCACACCCAGGGAGTTTCATGCAGAAAGGGAAGAGACATTAAACCTCACTAACCTAACTTTTTCCACAAAAAATAATGTTTTTTTTATTATACATATTTCTATCCGGCATCTAATTTGATACAGAGGTATGAAACTATTAGCATTGATTCCCCCTTGGTACCTATCAGTATGTATTTTTGGATGATTTTGTTGAATATACAGGGATTAATTACACCTTAAAGTTCAGAGTATGGGTTATTATGTTTACTTTGTTTAACCCAACATCCAATTTCAAGGACTGCAGGTTTTCGTAGTTTGCATAGGGACCCTACAATTGTTGGTTCACTTGCCACATGACTTGGAGCCACAGTTAAGAACTGCTGATAAAGAACTGGAGCATAACATGGGATTCAATTAAGGGTTTGTGATACATTTGTCAATAATAATTTGCTGTGTAAACAGTTGAAAGTATCAGAAACTAGGCATTCATGACTTCTATGTGCTTAGAAACAATTGCTCAGCTCAATTTAAAAGAAAGTGTAATACAAATATAGAGAATGTTGAAAAATTTAACTTAAGTATCGAATATAATATTCAATACATGTAAACATGCAAACATGTACATCGTCCAGTGAAAGCCCACTGAAAATGTAACATGAACAAGGTCACAATGTACTAAATCTTAACAACTACAGTTCCACATATTTCTTATATTTTAAATCAGTACTTGGATTGCAATTCAGGTTACATAGGAAGGTCACCAACATCTTTGTGAGTGCAAGGTGATAGGGGCATGCAGAAATATGGATTTACAAATATGTGGACAACAATTAACTCTTAACACCCGAAATTACTTGTCCATTGAAAATGTTCTTGTTTCTTGTTTCAATGACAATCAACAGCACCTATACAATTCTTTCACTTTATGTGTTCAAAAGAATCATTAGATGACCTTATGAAATTAACAAGTTGTGTCTGTGAAACACTATGTCCCCATATATTTGACCTTTGACCTTGAAGGATGACCTTTACCTTTCACCACTCAAAATGTGCAGCTCCATGACATACACATGCATGCCAAATATGAAGTTGCTATCTTCAATATTGCAAAAGTTATGGCAAATGTTTAAGTTTGACGCAAGCCAACAAACCAACACACACAGGGCAAAAACAATATGTCCCCCACTTAAGTGGTGGGGGACATAAAAATAAACCATATATTTGTTGGTGTTGATTTTTGTGGGAAGGATCATTAAAGGCATATTTATCTTGGCTTTTAATAATTACACTTTTAAAAAGATTGTGTTGCCAGAGATGTCATTCTTCAATTTCTTGAAAATTATAGATAATTTAGATTGAACCAACAATATTAATTAGAGACAAGAAGTACAGAATAACACACATGTGAAATGCTGCAAATAAAATTGGTAAGCTGACAGGGATAGACCAACACTTATGTAAGCTTGCAAGGAGATACCAATACATCACCAAACTGTAAGTTTGACCAATCAAACATATTGGATAGAGGGGACAAAATGAACAGGAATATAGCATACAACTTACGCATGGCGTCTGTTGTTGTGTAAAACATATGGCTGAGTTTTATAACAAGTTCTCAGATGAAAACATCATATTGACTAAGTTTTATAAGTAGTCTGGAAAATCTTACATTTATATTTGAGTCGCGTTCTGATAAAACTGGGCATAATGCATGTGCGTAAAGTGTCGTCCCAGTACTTTCCGCTTTTATGACATTTCTCGTTTACATGAAGTCTCCTCTAAGCAAAAATTCAATTTAGGCGGAAAGTGTTGTCCCTGATAAGCCTGTGCGGACTGCACAGGCTAATCTGGGACGACACTTTACGCACATGCATTATTCCCAGTTTTCACAGAACGAGACTCAGTTGTATTGATGACTCTGTCTTATGTCAATATTTACCCAATCAAAACAAATGTTAACAAATTCACCATCTGGAAACTGATTACTGACCAAAATGCGTATCATGCAGTCCTTTCCTTAAAGTGAGACTACATTTTTTGTATTAGATTTTTTAAATCCCTTTAAGATGTATACAAGTTTTTTAATTGTTCTATACAAAGAAATTGATTGTGGGTAACACAAAACATTTTTACATCAGAAATCCTTTGTAGAGGAGAAAGTGCCCTAAGACAAAATTATACCTTACCCGTAAAAATAGCCGATTCTGCAAAAATACATGTTCAAGCTATGAAATCATAGTGCGATAAAGATCATAATGTGTGAGTTTAAATTGGACTTGCAAAGTTCCTTAATCCATTTATGCCTTGTGGACTCTCCCATCCTTCTAAATTGGATCATGTTTTCTCTCCAAAATTAGGGATGTCTAGTTTATTTATTTCTATATTTAGAATATTTCTTACAGAAGTTCCTTTAAGCAAACAGTGCAGACCCAGATGAGACGCTGCATCATATGATGCGGCGTCTCATTTGGGTCTATGCTGTTTGCAAAGCCTTTTTTCTAGACGCCAGGAATAAATGGGTTAATTTTCAAAACAATGAAATGTCTTATAAATGACGCATGGTGTAAAATGAGGTCATCAGATGCGGTATTTGGTAATAATGCATTTTTTGTAGTGGCGTTGTTCTTTGCATCTTTTGAGCTTTAATTATATAGAAAACATAAATGGCAGAAGCTGGTTTACTTTAATCAAGTTAAAGTATACAAACAAATATAAAAAATGTAATGACAGGGAAAATGTTTATCTTTGACATAAAATTAAACCTCAAGTCAACAACAAGAAATGCATATATTCCAAAACATAAAAGGTTATTTGCTAAATTCAATGAAAACTTCACTGGTAAAGCATACATGTAAATGGGAACAACAGAAAACCCAAACTCGTCACTTTATGTTTTAAGATTACACATTTCAGGTATTGGAAGAAGTACTGAGGGTTAAACAGGTTCTAACATAATGGGGACTTATACTTGGCAATACCGTAGGCAGCATAAACATTTGAGCAGGTCTCTCAGAAAACGGGACTTAATGGTTGTGTGTAAAGTACCGTCCCACATAAGCTTGTGCAGTTCGAAAAGAATCATAAAGGACAGCATTTTCTGCCTTCACTAGACTAAAGGTTTGAATAGACTAAAGGTTTGAAAAGTCTTACTCTAAATGACAAATTCCATCAATGCACAAAAAGGCATCCCTTATTAGCCTGCACAGACTGCACAGGCTAATATGAAAGATACTTGTGGTACATGCATAAAGCCCGATTACACCAAGGGCTTGTCATTTATGCTTGTACTAGTCGCTGGTCCGAAATGCCCTAATCATAGTGCTAAAAGATTTAAGTACCTTCACCATGCACTTATATATCTCAACGAAATATTTTAGAAAGTCATTACTAGGCTAAAGGTGCATGTACAATGTACATTCCCAAATTGATGTTTGTGTATTTTTTTATCTTTTTAACACTTTAGCCATTATAACCTTGTTAGTTAAATAAAATCTTCATTATGAATTACCATTTGAACTGCTTTTCAAACACATAGAATAATACAAACATACTATTTTGACATAAAGAGTGTAATTTCTATACAATTATCAATATTTGATAATAACTTCTTATTTTTTTACCAGCCATAAAGACATTTTGCCTCTTGATTAACTCTTAATTGATAAAATGTTCAACTTTTTATCACTGACAGGTGCCCAATAAAGGAATCATAAAATGTACATGTTGCTAAATCAATGGCAATCCATTTCAGGTGAATGAAAATTATCATGTCCTAACTTCAAAGAAATATATTTATCAAACAAAATCTTTCGAATCCCAATACAATTAACGGTCAGGAAAGCAGCTTCAAATGCACAACAAAAAAGGGGCAACAAATCAACGATTCTTTACAGTTAATTGGCAAATAATTCAAGCATTATTTCCAGCTGCGTGACTCCAAAGTCCATTTTAATCATCAAGATGTTAATGAAACACAAGTATACAGTGTACAGTGCAGCTCTATCAAAACAAATGCTTCACTAGCCCATGCAGAGTCACAATGATTAACAAGAAGGCCATGGGCCCTAAGGCGCTCACCTGAGACCCAAAGGAAGATGGAAATTGAAGATTGGACCAAAAAAGTGAAATCTAGTGTATTTACATGTGTTGTTTCTTAACCTAGTGACCTAGTTTTTCAACTAACATGACCCAGTTTAAATCTTAGACAAGATTTATTTGGGGAAAATGTTGTGACCAAGTTTCGTTAAGATTGGTCAATAAATATGGCTAATGTAGCCATATAAGGAAAACTTCCCCGTTCCGGCAGCCATGGTTTTGAACAAACCACGAGAAGTTTCAAACTTGACTGAGAAGTCATTACAACAAGTGTTCTGACTATGTTTAATTTAGATTGCCCTAAAAATGCAACCTCTGGAGTCTTAACAAGGTTTCACAAAAGCCATATAAGGAAAAATATTGGACTAAAAATGTGTTTTACAAAGGCCATATAATGAAAAATTCCTCGCCCCCCTGGCAGCAATGTTTTTGAACAGACCGAAACCATTTTCTCACGTATCCAAAATATTATTAAAACAAACGGTCTGACAAAATTTGACAATAAATGTGACTTATGATGTATTAACAAGGTTTTACTATTGACATACACAGAAAACTGGCAGGCCCCCTGGAAGACAGGTTTTTCGACCCAACAGAACCATTATCAAACTTGTCAAAGTTATGATTGGGACACGTATTCTGACCAAGTTTCATGAAGAGTGGACAAATGATGTGCCCTCTAGAATGTTAACAAGATAAATGTTTACAATGGACGACGGGCAAAAGGCAATCACAAAAGCTCACCATGAGCAAAACGTGCTCAGGTGAGCTTAAAACTGTAATTTCACACATATAAGTATGAAAATAGAGTGGTAGTGCTTCTAACCTAAACTGGTTTTAATCCTTTACTGGAAGCATTGCAAACTTAATTTACTGTTTCACAGCTACTTTAAAAACAAGAGCACCGCCTTGCGGGTGCAGACCGCTCATCTATTTTCTTTTTAAAGGTGAAGGGACTCTCATTTTCAATCACAAAGGAGGGAGGAGTGGAGTGAAGAGGGGTGTATAGTGTGGGGTTGTGGACATTTATTACATTATCTTCCAAAAAAGCGAAAAAAAAAAAAAAAAAAAAAAAAAAATCGGGGGGGGGGGGGTGGGGGGGGGTATAGTGTGAGGGTGTGGTGATAATTTGTGAGATGATCTTAAAAAAAAAAAAAAAAAAAAAAAAAAATCAAAAAAAAAATTTGGGGGGGGGGGGTGGGGGGGTGGGGTGGGGGGGTATAGTGTGAGGGTGTGGTGGTCATTTGTGAGATGATCTTATAAAAAAAAAAAAAAAAAAAAAAAAATTAGGGGGGGGGGGGAGGGGGGGGAGGGGGGGGGGAGGGGCACGGGGGATGGTTTGGGTGAAGTCTATTGTGGTATGTCAGGTAAGAGTAGTTTCATCAAAGTATCAATCAAATCTAATCATAAATAAAGAAGTTATGGCAATTTTAGCAAAATTTAATAATTTGACCTTGAGAGTCAAGGTCATTCAAAGGTCAAAGTAAAATTCAAGTTGCCAGGTACAGTAACCTCATGATAGCATGTAAGTATTTGAAGTTTGAAAGCAATAGCCTTGATACTTCGAGTGGATCGAAACACAAAATTTAACCATATATTAAAAGTTACTAAGTCAAAAAAGGGCCATAATTCCGTAACAATGACAACCAGAGTTATGCAACTTGTCCTTTTACTGTACCCTTATGATAGTTTGTGAGTGTTCCAAGTATGAAAGCAATATCTATGATACTTTAGGGGTAAAGTGACCAAAACATAAATCTTAACCAAATTTTCAATTTTCTAAGTATAAAGGGCCCATAATTCCGTCCAAATGCCAGTCAGAGTTACATAACTTTGCCTGCACCGTCCCCTTATGATAGTTCATAAATCTTGCAAGTATGAAAGCAATAGCTTTGATACTGTAGGAATAAAGTGGACCTAAACACAAAACTTAATCAAATTTTCAATTTTCTAAGTATAAAAAGGGCACATAATTCTGTCAAAATGCCAGTCAGAGTTACATTACTTTGCCTGCACAGTCCCCTTATGATAGTTAGTAAGTGTTGCAAGTATGAAAGCAATAGCTTTGATGCTTAAGGAATAAAATGGACCTAAACACAAAACTTAACCAAAATTGTCAATTTTCTAAGTATAAAAAGGGCACATAATTCTGTCAAAATGCATGCCAGAGTTATCTAACTTTGCCTGCCCAGTCCCCTCATGATAGTAAGTAAGTGTACCAAGTTTGAATGCAATAGCATTGATACTTACTGAGAAAAGTGGAACTAAACGCAAAACTTAACCAAAATTTGCAATTTTTTAAGTACAAAAAGGGCACATAATTCTGTCAAAATGCACGCCAGAGTTATCTAACTTTGCCTGCCTAGTCCCCTCATGATAGTAAGTAAGTGTACCAAGTTTGAATGCAATAGCATTGATACTTTCTGAGAAAAGTGGACCTAAACGCAAAACTTAACCGGACGCCGACGCCAACGCCAACGCCAACGCCAACGCCAACGCCGACGCCAAGGTGATGACAATAGCTCATAATTTTTTTTCAAAAAATAGATGAGCTAATAAATCAATTAAAGGTTATTCATGGATCTTTCAGCACACCATTCCTGCATAATCAACATAAATTATTTAGTACAGAAACATATATTGATCACTAAAACTCTACATGAGGCGTGTAACACATTTGCTTTGCACATGCCACACTGTAGTTAACTACCAAATCATACCAGCTCTGCTCTTCTCGCTAATGCTGTCCCGCTTGTCAATCTGGACCTCTGGCGACATGGGACGCTGCGATGGCAGACTAGACAAATCAGGCTCTACGAATTCTAGGGGTCCTGAAAGAGAGAGATGTGTCAAAAGGAGGCCCTAGTGTTAACAAAGAACTGGACACAATAACCCACTTGGATTATGCATAATTCTGCAATTATTAGGATTCTAGTTTACACAAGTTTGTTTTATTGTAGCACTGCTCAGGCCAGTATTTTTGCAATTAAAATTATTTTAAGACCCACCGACTCTAATTTTTTACTAAACCAAAAAACAATTTGGCTGACTTTAAGACACGAAATTGGTGCTGGGTTTAAGAAAATTTTTAAATGATGTATAAATCATTTTAATAAACCCAGTTTAAACATCCGTAGTAATACCTAAACTCCTACATGTGCTGATTTTAACAAAAGTGAGGCCATCAATGTTTGTTCACAAACGCAACAAAACTCTTATCACCAGCGTAGTCTGCTAATTACCCAATAATTATACAACCCTCAAACTAACTCCTGATGGGAATCAATTTTTAAGTAAATATTTAATTATTTCTTTGCGATTTTATAAATTTAGTAGTATTAAAATGACTAAAAATTATTATGAAATTTAGGTAAAACCAATAAGAAAAGAACGGTTTTAACAGATGCCCGAAATGCGAGACCCATTCACAAAGGGATAATCAGAAAATCATTCTATTAAAAAATGCTGGCCTAATTGATCAGTGTACATGTATGCAATTGATTAAAATGTCTAACAAAATTCAGTATCTGCTGTAAGTATTGCATGTTCATTCTTCTTAAACAAGAAAAATGTATGAAGGTATTCAACAACCTTGTGTGAAACTGAGACCATTAAATTAATTTATCGTCTGTAAACATTTTGCCCAACTATTATTCATGCAATCTTAAATAGGAAATATTTATTTGAGATAAAAGCAACAATGGCACAAAAGTCTCCACTTTATCTATGTCGATGAATATGTATAAATATGTATGAGCGCTATTTCAAATTCAGCATATTTGAATGTGAAATTGTATTGGAAATTGGTAAAACTCAGCAGTCCCATATGCTCTTCTCTTTTTTTTCAGCTATACACGTTTAATGTTCATTTTCTATCAGTGACCTTAACTTAATAACCATTGAAGTTTCAGGAATGGACTACATTAAAACAACAACAGATTATCTGTGGGTTCATGTTAGATGAGGTTTTTCAAAGTTGAGGAGATCCAGATTACAAACATTGAAATATCTGTAACAGTAATAATGAATGTCAATATAAACATGCATTTTTCCACATCGTCAGAATGTTGGTGAAAACATTTATCAACAAATCTGGTTATGTAAAGCTCTAGTACACTACCATAGCACATTTGGGAGACCAATGAAACAAGGCTTGTTGCTCCATTTTGACTGCAGGTACATTAGAACATGTGGCTTTGCTTCTAGAGAAAAACAAAACAAATACGAAACAATTTCTTATTTGGAAAATAAGATTGTGTAAATACTGTTATTACTGTGAGGTTCAAAGGCAACATGCTACCAGTATTAATTGCTCACTACATTCAACACCAGCTTTTCATCACACAACACTCATGATTGGCCTGTGGGCAAAAGACCCTTGGCAGCTAACCAGAAGTACAGAGTTGCTGAACTGTTTTGATAAGCTTTGGTGATGTTTATTTTTTTTTTTTTGAAACATGCAAATATCTTATACAAACAAGTATTCTTAACAAGTTTCACGATGATTGGGAAAAAAAGTGGCCCCTAGAGTTTTCACAAGCTTTAATTAAATTTGACCCACTGACCTAATTTTTGAAATCAATAGACATCAGCAGAAGTATCATTTGAAAAACTGTTCTAATCAAGTTTCCTGTAATTTGGGGCAATACATGTGGCCTCTTGAGTGTTCACAAGCTTTTTTTAAATTTGAAACAAGATGCGTTTGTGAAACACAATGTCCCCCTATATGACGTTTGACTTTGAAGGATGACCTTGACCTTGTGAAGGATGACCTTGACCTTGACCTTTCACCACTCAAAATGTGCAGCTCCATGAGATACACATGCATGCCAAATATCAAGTTGCTATATTCAATATTGCAAAAGTATTCATAAAATAAGCGATTTGGGCCACATATATTTGATCTCTGACCTTGAAGGATGACCTTGACCTTGACCTTTCACCACTCAAAATGTGCAGCTCCATGAGATGCACATGCATGCCAAATATCAAGTTGCTATCTTCAATATTGCAAAAGTATTTATAAAATAAGCGATTTTGGCCACATATATTTGACCTCTGACGTTGAAGGATGACCTTGACCTTGACCTTTCACCACTCAAAATGTGCAGCTCCATGAGATACACATGCATGCCAAATATCAAGTTGCTATCTTCAATATTGCAAAAGTATTCATAAAATGAGCGATTTTGGCCATATATATTTGACCTCTGACCTTGAAGGATGACCTTGACCATTCACCACTCAAAATGTGCAGCTTCATGAGATACACATGCATGCCAAATATGAAGTTGCTATCTTCAATATAGCAAAAGTTATTGCAAAATGTTAAAGTTGGCGCAAACAGACAGACCAACAGACAGACCAACAGACAGACCAACAGACAGGGCAAAAACAATATGTCCCCCACTACTATAGTGGGGGACATAAAAAGGTTCCCTAGTATTTGACCCAACCCAAATGGTCAGACCAAATTTCATTAAGATTTGCAATCAAACATGGCCTCTTTAGAGCGTTCACAAGCATTTTCTATTATTTTACCTTGTGTCCTAGTTTTGATCCCATATGGCCCACTTTCAAACAAGGCTGAGATATCATTTCCACAAATGGAATGACCAAGTTTCACCAAATTTAGGGCTATAATTGTAGCCTTAATAGTGTTTAAAAGCATCTCCTTTAATTTGACCTAGTGTCTAACTATTTTACCTGATGTGACCCAGTTTAAACTTAGCCAAGATATCATGTAAACAACAATTATTGTCCTGACCTATTTTCATAAAGATTGGGTATTTAAGAAGGGCTCTAAAAAGTTCACTAGCTTTTTCTTTAATCAGACCTTGTAATAAAGTTTTTGGCAATTGTGACCCAGTTGCGGGCCAAAGCAGAGATATAATTGGGACAAACTATCTAACAAAGTGTCATAAAGATAGGGAAATAAATAAGGACTCTACAGTGATAAGAAGGCAAATTGTTGAGGACCAACAGTTGAGGATGAACATTGTGGTCAGGTAAGCAGTAATAACAAGAGGGCCTTTGGCCCTAAGGCACTCACCTGAGACCCAGGGAAAACAAGAAACCGTCGGAGACGGGTGATGCTCCCCGTAGTTTTTTTTTGTCACAACATTGCACTATATATTCAGATAAAAGGAAACATCTTGAGGGGCATTACTTTGGACAAAATAATACGATGGATGGTTTAGCAATTTAAAAATTTCAAATGGCCATAACTCTCTAAATACATCATCTAACCGGAACCCACAAATAACATGTGCATCTCCTTAAGGAAGTTAAGCTTCCCATAAAGCTTCATTGAATTCCAGTCAGTAGTTGGGGAGAAATAGCCTGGACAAGAATTGCACTATATGTACAGTTAATGGAAATTTTCAAAGGGCCATAACTCTGTGAAAAATCATCAGACCAGAACCGGCTGATAAAATGCACATGTCCTCTTGTTAGTGAAGCTTCCCATAAAGTTTCATTAAATATCGGTCATTAGTTGCTGAGAAATAGCCCGGACAAGAATTTCACTATATGTACAGTTAATGGAAAATTTGAAAGGGCCATACATTGTAACTCTGTGAAAAATCATCCGACCAGAACGCTGATAATATGCACATCTCCTCTTGGTAGTGAAGCTTCCCATAAAGTTTCATTGAATTCCAGTCCTTAGTTGCTGAGAAATAGCCCGACAAAAATTGTGCACGGACAGACAGACAGATGCACACACACACACACACGCACGGACAGACGAAGCGGCGACTATATGCTCCCCCCAAAATAAATTTTGGGGAAGCATAAAAACTAATGTAATAGGGTGAAGTTCAAATGTGTCGTGTTCTGAGAAAACTGGGCTTAATGCATGTGGGTAAAGTGTCATCCCCGATTAGCCTGTGCAGTCTGCACAGGCTAATCTGGGACGACACTTTCCGCTTTAATGGTATTTTTCGTTTAAAGGAAGTCCCTTTTTACCGAAAATCTAGTAAAAGCGGAAAGTGTCGTCCCTGATTAGCCTGTGTGGACTGCACAGGCTAATCTGGGCAACACTTTAAGCACATGCATTATGCCCAGTTTTATCAGAACAAGACACAAATAATGAAAGTTTTGTATGAACATAAATACTTTATTTCTAGGCACATGTTTTAACTTCGCTGAGACAGCAAAAGAACAAATGTCCTGACAAGAGTTTCATGAAGACTGGACAAAAAAGGGCTTTTTATTGTTCACATGCTTTTTCACATTTGACCCAGTGACTTACATGTAGCTTTTAAGCTCATAATTATGACCCAGTGAAAATCTCAGCTGAGATTTCATTACGACAAATGTTCTGAAAAAAGTTTCATGACGATAAGCCAATAAATGTGGCAAATAGAGTGTGAACAGAGCTTCCATATAGCCAGGCGTAGCCATATAAGGAAAGCATCACCCACTGGCAGCCATGTTTTCAACTAACAAGACACCTTTTTTAACTCATTAGAATGAACGTTTTGATCAAGTTTTACAAGGATTGGACTATAAAGGTAACTTCTACAGTGTTAACATGGATTTATAGCAATATAAGGAAAACTACAATGTATCCTGATGGCCATGATTTTCAACAGACCACAGCCATTTTCAAACTCGGCCCAGAGATCATTAGAACAATATGTTCTGACAAAGTTTCATGAAGATTGGACTAAAAATGTGACCAAGTGTTAACAAGGTTCTACTACAGCATTATAAGGAAACTGCTCCGCCCACTGACGGCTGCTATGTTTTAAACAAACCTGAACCATTTTCGAACTAAACCAAATGTGACTTCTAGAGTGACAACAAGCTTTTTCTTTAACTTGACCTCGTGACCTAGTTTTTGACCTCACATGACCCACTTCTGAACTTATATGAAAGATATCATGGGGAGAAATGTTTGAACCAAGTTTCACGAAGATTGTACAATAAATGTGGTCTTAATGAGTTTTAACATGGGAAAGTTGACGACACAGAACGGACAATGCACTACTGACAAAAGGTGACCACCATGAGAATGTTGTGTGCAGGTAAGCTGAAAGGAAAGCAGAAACTATGTATACCTCTTTCTTTATATATGTTTTCAATTAACTTTGTACCAAAACTAAACCACAATATAGACCACCACGTTTAAAATTAACAAAAAAATGAGCCACAAAACCTTTGCTCCTAAAGAACGAATTCAGTATGTAACACACATACTAAAAACACAATACATACAAATACAACACCGTACAAACAGAGGAAAGCAGCTTGGAACACAACTTGTTTGTTTAACAGAAATAAAGTGTCTACATAATCAAATACATTACTTGAACCAAAGTTGTGTGCTGGCAAAACTGTGTAGTGTATAAAGGTTGTCCCCCATGACTTATTGTTCATAAATTACATTAACCCATTTATGCCTTGTGGACTCTCCCATCCTTTTAAATTGGATCAATTTATTTCCAAAATTAGGGATGTCTAGTATATTTATTTCTATACATAGAATATTTCTTACAGAAATTCCTTCAAGCAAACAGCGCAGACCCTGATGAGATGCTGCATGCATTATGCGGCGTCTCATCAGGGTCTACGCTGTTTGCCAAGGCCTTTTTTCTAGACGCTAGGCATAAATGGGTTAACACAAAATTCATACAAGCAACATGTGTTGTACTTATTAATAAGATATTTTTCTTTAAGAATACATCTTAAATTTTCTGTTTTGAATTCAAAGACAATTCCATTTAAACAGTGTAAAAAACTGCATTATGAATGCTGCTTTCAACAAACTGTTAAAATATTAGATCAGCCAAGTGAGTAATGTCTCAAAGCACAAAGTCAATGTTTTAACATTTTATTCTTTAGGAGTGTGGAATAAATAACTCTATGATCATAACAACAAGATTCTTGCAATACCTGGCACATATAGAATGTCATGAAAACAATTGATCAATTTGGTAAAAGTGGAATAAAGTCCACAACATGAAATATCACTCACTTTGCTTTTGGCTAATGAAAACCAATTTAAAGATCACTTACAATCGCTTCATTAAAATATCAAAGCTTCAGTTTTTTTATAAAATTCATGAAAAACAACCTTTAGTGTCACCAACACGATGTCATATCACACACGTAAAACAAGAGGTTAATATTGCAGGGCACACATTGAGGGCTGAGTGCCTAACGGCTGTATCTGCAGCACAATTCTATTACAGATGCAATTGTTTTGCACCCAGGCCTCGAGTCCTCAAATTGCAGGGAACACTTTGAGCGCTGAGTGCCAAACGGCTGTATTTGCAGCTTATGCAGTTGTTTTGCACCCAGGCCTCGACCTCAAACGTTACCTGGGTCTACCACAGGTACACCTTTGTACATGGCTGTTAACAGGAACAAGAAATATACATTTATGTGATGAAATTCAACAAGCCAGTATCTTGAAAAAAAGGCTGAATGCATGTGCGTCAAGTATCATACCATATTAGCCTGTGAAATTTGCGAATAGTTTACCCGCATTTGTTAAACGCTTGGTGCTAATAATATACAGCATTTGAGCAGGTTTCTTAGAAATCTGGCCTAATGCATGAGCGAAGGTATCGTCCCAAATTAGCCTGTGCTGTCTGTAAAGGAGAGGCTTTATTAAAGGCTCTATAAAGGTGAAGATCCGTAATTATTTACCAATTTTTAAATATTTTTTTCATATTTTATTTATAAAGGTTATCAAAAAACAATATAAACATGCTATTGGACATTACAATAAAAAATAAGCAAAACAACTTGTTTTGAGCTCAAAATAAAGTGTCCTGCAAGTCAATTGTGTTTACAAACAATCAGTTTATTAACATCGCTGTTTACTTGGAAAAGAGAAAGTGAAAGTGACTCAGGTCACCAAAAATATAACGATGATTTTTAACATTTTCCGGTATCACCCACAAAGTAGGTCTCTTCTAAATGGTTAAAACGTTTGTAGTGATCTAATAAGTTACTTTCTGCTGGTTAAAAGTTGTTTAAAATAGAATTAAAATTGAATTTTCTTTCGGCTATTTTTAGCATATGTTACCGCTCTGAGGCTACACATCATGTTAGTTGCAAAAATGTAAACATTTCTTCCAATTATGAAACGGGTTTATCTTCCATAATTCTTGGCAACGTTGTACCTAAGCTGTTTTATTAGCAGTTTTTATGCAAGAGTAACTGAAATCCGGTAAAAATCAGACCAGTTGATATGCATAATAATTGGATTTGTCACCTTTATAGAGCCTTAAAACAAAAAATTCCATAAAAGCACAAAGTGAAGTGTTTGATTTGTTCTGAGATGATACATTACGCACATGCATTAAGCCCAGTTCAACCCCACCACCCACGCCCTCCCTTGAGACCAACTCAGCCCAGTTCAACCCCACCACCCACGCCCTCCCTGGAGACCAACTCAGCCCAGTTCAACCCCACCACCCACGCCCTCCCTGGAGACCAACCCTACCACCCACGCCCTCCCTGGAGACCAACTCATATTCATAGTATGTTCAGTTAGATTACATTCCAACTTGATTCAATATTGCAATGCTAGATACTAACTGCTGTCAATATGACCTTTCAACCTATCATGTATATTATTTACCAGCCATTCAAGCATATTAACACCGTTGGGCTTCTAGACTTCCAAAATTTTAATGAACCTTCCAAATTCAACTTAATTTGCCATTATCAGTTTTAGGTCCAATTAAATGCAAACAACTTTTTGCTGAATACTTTACAAATTTCTACTGATGATAACATATTTAAAGCAAAATGGTACATCTATTGAATCACACAAGAAAATGCAAGGATCAGTCGATCTAAATCTATTTTTAAAATGAAAAAAAAAATGCACTAAGCATGCAAACGTAGGCGCTCGCTGAGTGTAAGCATGAAACACTGCATTACACTGGTACAATAAGCGTGGTACCTGTGAATTCCCAGGTACGAGGCTCTAAAGCTAAAGTGTTAGTGAAATGAGAGCCGATTGAGTTTCTTGACAATTAATTGTTATGTTAAAGGTTAAGCAAGTCGCAATGTGTGCTACACTACAAACCAGTCCAAAACATTCCTATTTGTTTGTTTTTTCCAGTCATTATGCTCACTTTACATTTTAGTTTAATGGACAAAAACTATTTAGTTTATCATCTCGGAATGAAAATATTTATAACAAACAATAATCATCCAAATTGTATGTACAAATGTAGATCTTTTGCTATTTTAAATTATAATATTGACAAACAACTAACATACCATTGATTATCATTATCAAAACTATTGCAATCCTTCACCCCATGAAATTGTTTCTTAATTATTCTTCATAATAGCATTGTTGTTGTTGTTGTATCAAATTAATTCAGTCACATATTTAAAAGCTTCAAGTTTTAAAAATTTGAATCTTGAAATGCGAAGCAATATCAACAGCATTCCAGCCCAAAGCCTATAAACATCACCTGGTTTTTCTTTTCCCGTTGATTTTGCCTCTATAAATGTCGTCAACAGTTTTTGAACACTTAGGGAATCACAGCTGTTCCTGAATTCTTCTTGTGCCTGCAAGTGGGAAATTGGGAATTAGTTCAGTTGCTTTGACTTTGGCATTTTTTAACATAACAGTTTTTGATTCCGGTAACTATCAAATGTGATGTCCTATACTTCAATAGTAATACTAGGAATGTAATTTTGGAAACAATTTGGGCTGGGTGGGTAGTTCTCTTTCTTCTTAATGTTTACATTACTTTTGAAATGATCAAACAAGGTGAAGAATGATTTTGGCATCAAGATTAAGGGAGGAGTAATCTCACCCCTTCCACAGGTTTCCCTATCTACAGAAATCAGTATACAGAGTCCCCCTTCCACAGGTTTCCCTATCTACAGAAATCATTATACAGAGTCCCCCTTCCACAGGTTTCCCTATCTACAGAAATCATTATACAGAGTCCCCCTTCCACAGGTTTCCCTATCTACAGAAATCAGTATACAGAGTCCCCCTTCCACAGGTTTCCTTATCTACAGAAATCATTATACAGAGTCCCCCTTCCACAGGTTTCCCTATCTACAGAAATCAGTATACAGAGTCCCCCTTCCACAGGTTTCCCTATCTACAGAAATCATTATACAGAGTCCCCCTTCCACAGGTTTCCCTATCTACAGAAATCATTATACAGAGTCCCCCTTCCACAGGTTTCCCTATCTACAGAAATCATTATACAGAGTCACCCTTCCACAGGTTTCCCTATCTACAGAAATCATTATACAGAGTCCCCCTTTCACAGGTTTCCCTATCAACAGAAATCATTATACAGAGTCCCCCTTCCACAGGTTTCCCTATCTACAGAAATGATTAGACAGAGTCCCCCTTCCACAGGTTTCCCTATCTACAGAAATCATTATACAGAGTCCCCCTTCCACAGGTTTCCCTATCTACAAAAATCATTACACAGAGTCTTTGAAGGTCAAACGTCGAATACTGGCAACAAGTTATGGTCATTTAATATCCTGTATTTATCAGGGAACCACAAAAAGAAAGATTATTTTCACTGTCCGATCCAGTCAATAAACAAGCAAATTCGTTGAATTGATATTCCCCGCCAATATGCTTCTGAACACAAAAGTGTTATATTTGATATTTTGTATGTGAATACACGATTCACATTGCTTGATAATTTAAAGAAATAATAAAATGTCACTGTCATAATTATCAAAATTAAATACGGCTGCCACAATATCTTAACAACATAGCGGCAATTGCACAAGTCGTATAATTGTACACAGGAAGTCACATACAGGGGTGTCAATTATCCCAAATTTGAAATCCAGAAATAAATAAATAAAATAACAGGCAAAACCGGTACTGAGCGCTAATTTCCGTAATGCAGAGGAAGCTATAACAATATTCGTTTTTAAATAATTGTGCGCTCAAACAAATTTGTTCCTACCCTTCCCCCTTCCCTTAAAAGAAACATCGGATTTACATTGATCTCAAAATTGACCCTGATAGGCTCAAACCCGGACATTTAACACCCCATTAACAATAACATAAATCATCTTGCAATTATCACACCTGATTAATTGCATTTTTTTGCAAATACCTACTTTAATCATAAATCATATAAATGACTGACCTGACCAAACAAGACATGCTCATTTTGCATTGCTCGTGCATAGGTGTCTATAAAATCCTTCATTTGGCATATGTGCTCTTCTTCTAACTCTTGGAAATGCTGAAAAAACAAGTAAATTATGAACATTGAAAAAAACACAACACAAGTTTTCTTTTAAAATGTTGGAATTTGTATAATTAAAATACTTACTCTCGATGGGACAGAGTTGGGAAAAATCCACTTACGATTGGGAACAGAACGAGCTCATACAATTGACATTCTTTCAAAATCACATACCGAATTAACCATAATTATTGGAATATAACTTTAAATGGAGGATTAAACCTGGTCAGCATTGTTTGTGCTTACACATTACACATTAGGTTTTCAAAAGATACAGGGTTCCAATTCACACCTATTCACAAGATTTTTTTATCAACATTTTTCTTCCTAAATTTAACTGCTGAATTGCATACATATTAACCGATTTATGCCTAGTGGACTCCCCCATCCTTCTTAATTGGATCAATTTATTTCCAAATTTAAGGATTTCTAGTATACTTAATTCTATATTTAGAATATTTATAAAAGAAATTCCTTTAAGCAAACAGCGCAGACCCTGATGAGACGCCGCATCCGCTGCGTCTCATCTGGGTCTACGCTGTTTGCCAAGGCCTTTTTTTCTAGATGCTAGGCATAAATGAGTTAAAGGTATATAAATGAGTTATCTGAACTTAGCAAAGCAGCAAAATTATGCACACTTGTCTTACTCAAGCATTCAAACATTACTTGTTACCATGTAAGCCTAACTTTAATCCAGACTTCGAGTTACAAGGTCAAGAAAATTCAGACACCACTATGACGTGACCTTGACAAACTTACTGTGCATGATTCCACCATTTTATTTTGAAATTCCTCTCTGGTTTTTGCGTATTTATCAACCAATGTTTTGTAGTCTTCTTCTGCAGAAATAGAAAGAGAACATGCAAATGAGTTGTGTTCTGAGAAAACTGGACATAATGCATGGGCGTAGTGTGTGCAGGTAGCACAGGCTAATCAGGGACGACACTTTCCGCTTTTATATCATTTTTCGTTTAAAATCCAATTTAGGCGGAAAGTGTCGTCCCTGATTAGCCTGTGCGGACTGCACAGGCTAATATGGGACCACACTTTACGCACATGCATTATGCCCAGTTTTTTTCAGAACGCGACTCAAATGTGCAATAATCACAAAATATTAAAATTTTTATTTGTTACATATATGTTATATTCCTATATGTTACATTTACATATTTTTTA
The DNA here is from genome assembly GCF_020536995.1 of Dreissena polymorpha. NCBI lineage: Eukaryota > Metazoa > Mollusca > Bivalvia > Myida > Dreissenidae > Dreissena > Dreissena polymorpha. Next base: position 51,262,444 of record NC_068357.1, on the reverse strand, counting down.
ATTTGCATAGTTACAGTAATTGATACATTGTTTCTTCTTAAAGAGTTTTCCTTTACTTAACAGTAAATGACTCAATTTACATGAGGCTTAAGAAATATTAAATTAAAACGTATAGAAAATATAAAGCTTATCTTTACATTGAATTCTCCACCTTGCAAGCACAAGATATTAAAAGTTTGTTGATACTTTGAGTGAATTATGAAAATGATTGTTTCCTTCACAAAATAATATGAGGACTTACTTGCTTTCTTGTACCTCGTTTCAGACTGAAAAATGAAGGATACATACTGGTTAAGATTATTTGTTCCTGCGTACACAATCCCTGTACACCATGAGTACTATTCCACAGAAGAAAATACTATTTAAACATACGTATATGGTGTTTGAAAGTTTATTATTGCTGTTAAGGTTTATGAATAAAAATCAACAACAACAATCTTCCTGTAAGAGCAATACAAGATGTGTTTGTGAAACACTCTGTCCCCTTCCATATATTTGACTTTTGACATTGAAAGATGACCTTGACCTTTCACCACTCAAAATGTGCAGCTCCATGAGATACACATGCATGCCAAATATCAAGTTGCTATTTTCAATATTGCAAAAGTTATGGCCAATGTTAAAGTTTGACGCAAACAAACAAACAAACAGACAGGGCAAAAACAATATGTCCCCCAGTATAGACTGGGGGACATAAAAATATCATAAAATATCCATTTACTATTTTACTTCTATATCATATCCAACATATAAGGCACATAATTTGTCAAAGGAGAAAACGAGTGGGGGTGGTGTGTTCTGTACCATTTTAGAATAGGCAGAGGTTCTTTGGCTTGGGACAAATCACGTCAATTTGACTTAAATTTGTTGATCTGATCATGTTTTTTCCCTCTTACAAATACTATCAATTTGAGAATGAATTTTTTTTAACTTTTTAAACTTTCATTAAAACATAAAATTTGGAATTTTCGAAAATAATTTTGGAAAATTTTCTTTTTGAGATTAGGAATGGGGCCAAATAAAGGCCCAAACTTGAAAAAAGAAAACAACATACACAACATGAGATGAAATCAAATCAGGGATATTATATTACAACTTATTGTATGACAACCTAATGTACAAAGTCATAAGTCTTTAAGGTTACAACAAACCTTTTCAATGTCCTTAGGAGATGAATTTTCTCTCTTCAATCTTTCCAACTCTAAGCATCGAGTGTGGTAGAGTTCCTTGGCCTGTAAATTGTATATTGGCTCTTAAAAAGCATTCTAATCAATACCATGGATGCCATTATGAATATACATACACATTTATAACAATAGTTACATCTATTTTCACCTGCTTGGAAAGTAAATGCAATTTAGCCTCAATCTAGGAAACCTGGGCTTAATGCATGAGCGTTAAGTGTCACCCTAGATTAGCCTGTACAGTCTGAATAGGCTTATCAGGGACGACACTTTTATGATTTTTGGACAGAAAATCTCTGTTAAACAAAAACCACTTCACAAAGATATCCCAGAACGTGGCTGATTGGATCCTAAGGGTACGGTATATTATCTACTGGCTGTACCTTGTGCATGGATCCTAAGGGTGTGGTATATTATCTATTGGCTGTACCTTGTGCATGGATCCTAAGGGTACAGTATATTATCTACTGGCTGTACCTTGTGCATGGATCCTAAGGGTGTGGTATATTATCTACTGGCTGTACCTTGTGCATGGATCCTAAGGGTACCGTATATTATCTACTGTCTGTACCTTGTGCATGTATCCTAAGGGTACGGTATATTATCTACTGGCTGTACCTTGTGCATGGATCCTAAGGGTACAGTATATTATCTACTGGCTGTAACTTGTGCATGGATCCTAAGGGTACGGTATATTATCTACTGGCTGTACCTTGTGCATGGATCCTAAGGGTACAGTATATTATCTACTGGCTGTACCTTGTGCATGGATACTAAGGGTGTGGTATATTATCTACTGGCTGTACCTTGTGCATGGATCCTAAGGGTACAGTATATTATCTACTGGCTGTACCTTGTGCATGGATCCTAAGGGTATGGTATATTATCTACTGGCTGTACCTTGTGCATGGATCCTAAGGGTACAGTATATTATCTACTGGCTGTACCTTGTGCATGGATCCTAAGGGTACAGTATATTATCTACTGGCTGTACCTTGTGCATGGATCCTAAGGGTACGGTATATTATCTACTGGCTGTACCTTGTGCATGGATCCTAAGGGTACGGTATATTATCTACTGGCTGTAACTTGTGCATGGATCCTAAGGGTACGGTATATTATCTACTGGCTGTACCTTGTGCATGGATCCTAAGGGTACAGTATATTATCTACTGGCTGTACCTTGTGCATGGATCCTAAGGGCACGGTATATTATCTACTGGCTGTACCTTGTGCATGGATCCTAAGGGTACGGTATATTATCTACTGGCTGTACCTTGTGCATGGATCCTAAGGGTGTGGTATATTATCTACTGGCTGTACCTTGTGCATGGATCCTAAGGGTACAGTATATTATCTACTGGCTGTACCTTGTGCATGGATCCTAAGGGTACGGTATATTATCTACTGGCTGTACCTTGTGCATGGATCCTAAGGGCACGGTATATTATCTACTGGCTGTACCTTGTGCATGGATCCTAAGGGTACGGTATATTATCTACTGGCTGTACTTTGTGCATGGATCCTAAGGGTACGGTATATTATCTACTGGCTGTACCTTGTGCATGGATCCTAAGGGTACGGTATATTATCTACTGGCTGTACCTTGTGCATGGATCCTAAGGGTACGGTATTTATCTACTGGCTGTACCTTGTGCATGGATCCTTAGGGTACAGTATATTATCTACTGGCTGTACCTTGTGCATGGATCCTAAGGGTACGGTATATTATCTACTGGCTGTACCTTGTGCATGGATCCTAAGGGTACAGTATATTATCTACTGGCTGTACCTTGTGCATGGATCCTAAAGGTACGGTATATTATCTACTGGCTGTACCTTGTGCATGGATCCTAAGGGTACGGTATATTATCTACTGGCTGTACCTTGTGCATGGATCCTAAGGGTACGGTATATTATCTACTAGCTGTACCTTGTGCATGGATCCTAAGGGTACAGTATATTATCTACTGGCTGTACCTTGTGCATGGATCCTAAGGGTACGGTATATTATCTACTGGCTGTACCTTGTGCATGGATCCTAAGGGTACAGTATATTATCTACTGGCTGTACCTTGTGCATGGATCCTAAGGGTACGGTATATTATCTACTGGCTGTACCTTGTGCATGGATCCTAAGGGTACGGTAAATTATCTACTGGCTGTACCTTGTGCATGGATCCTAAGGGTAAGGTATATTATCTACTGGCTGTACCTTGTGCATGGATCCTAAGGGTACGGTATATTATCTACTGGCTGTACCTTGTGCATGGATCCTAAGGGTACGGTATATTATCTACTGGCTGTACCTTGTGCATGGATCCTAAGGGTACGGTATATTATCTACTGGCTGTACCTTGTGCATGGATCCTAAGGGTACGGTATTTTATCTTCTGGCTGTACCTTGTGCATGGATCCTTAGGGTACGGTATATTTTCTACTGGCTGTACCTTGTGCATGGATCCTAAGGGTACGGTATATTATCTACTGGCTGTACCTTGTGCATGGATCCTAAGGGTACAGTATATTATCTACTGGCTTATACCTTGTGCATGGATCCTAAGGGTACGGTATATTATCTACTGGCTGTACCTTGTGCATGGATCCTAAGGGTACGGTATATTATCTACTGGCTGTACCTTGTGCATGGATCCTAAGGGTACAGTATATTATCTACTGGCTGTACCTTGTGCATGGATCCTAAGGGTACGGTATATTATCTACTGGCTGTACCTTGTGCATGGATCCTAAGGGTACGGTATATTATCTACTCGCTGTACCTTGTGCATGGATCCTAAGGGTACGGTATATTATCTACTGGCTGTCCCTTGTGCATGGATCCTAAGGGTACGGTATATTATCTACTGGCTGTACCTTGTGCATGGATCCTAAGGGTACGATATATTATCTACTGGCTGTACCTTGTGCATGGATCCTATGGGTACGGTATATTATCTACTGGCTGTACCTTGTGCATGGATCCTATGGGTATGGTATATTATCTACTGGCTGTACCTTGTGCATGGATCCTAAGGGTAAAGTATATAATCTACTGGCTGTACCTTGTGCATGGATCCTAAGGGTACGGTATATTATCTATTGGCTGTACCTTGTGCATGGATCCTATGGGTACGGTATATTATCTACTGGCTGTACCTTGTGCATGGATCCTAAGGGTACGGTATATTATCTACTGGCTGTACCTTGTGCATGGATCCTGTGGGTACGGTATATTATCTACTGGCTGTACCTTGTGCATGGATCCTAAGGGTACAGTATATTATCTACTGGCTGTACCTTGTGCATGGATCCTAAGGGTACGGTATATTATCTACTGGCTGTACCTTGTGCATGGATCCTAAGGGTACAGTATATTATCTACTGGCTGTACCTTGTGCATGGATCCTATGGGTAAGATATATTATCTACTGGCTGTACTTTGTGCATGGATCCTAAGGGTACAGTATATTATCTACTGGCTGTACCTTGTGCATGGATCCTAAGGGTACGGTATATTATCTACTGGCTGTACCTTGTGCATGGATCCTAAGGGTACGGTATATTATCTACTGGCTGTACCTTGTGCATGGATCCTAAGGGTACGGTATATTATCTACTGGCTGTACCTTGTGCATGGATCCTAAGGGTACGGTATATTATCTACTGGCTGTACCTTGTGCATGGATCCTAAGGGTACGGTATATTATCTACTGGCTGTACCTTGTGCATGGATCCTAAGGGTACAGTATATTATCTACTGGCTGTGCCTTGTGCATGGATCCTAAGGGTACGGTATATTATCTACTGGCTGTACCTTGTGCATGGATCCTAAGGGTACGGTATATTATCTACTGGCTGTACCTTGTGCATGGATCCTAAGGGTAAGGTATATTATCTACTGGCTGTACCTTGTGCATGGATCCTAAGGGTATGGTATATTATCTACTGGCTGTACCTTGTGCATGGATCCTAAGGGTACGGTATATTATCTACTGGCTGTACCTTGTGCATGGATCCTAAGGGTACGGTATATTATCTACTGGCTGTACCTTGTGCATGGATCCTAAGGGTACGGTATATTATCTACTGGCTGTACCTTGTGCATGGATCCTAAGGGTACGGTATATTATCTACTGGCTGTACCTTGTGCATGGATCCTAAGGGTACGGTATATTATCTACTGGCTGTACCTTGTGCATGGATCCTAAGGGTACGGTATATTATCTACTGGCTGTACCTTGTGCATGGATCCTAAGGCTACGGTATATTATCTACTGGCTGTACCTTGTGCATGGATCCTAAGGGTATGGTATATTATCTACTGGCTGTACCTTGTGCATGGATCCTAAGGGTACCGTATATTATCTACTGTCTGTACCTTGTGCATGGATCCTAAGGGTATGGTATATTCTCTACTGGCTGTACCTTGTGCATGGATCCTAAGGGTACAGTATATTATCTACTGGCTGTACCTTGTGCATGGATCCTATGGGTACGGTATATTATCTACTGGCTGTACCTTGTGCATGGATCCTAAGGGTACAGTATATTATCTACTGGCTGTACCTTGTGCATGGATCCTAAGGGTACGATATATTATCTACTGGCTGTACTTTGTGCATGGATCCTAAGGGTAAAGTATATTATCTACTGGCTGTACCTTGTGCATGGATCCTATGGGTACGATATATTATCTACTGGCTGTACTTTGTGCATGGATCCTAAGGGTACAGTATATTATCTACTGGCTGTACCTTGTGCATGGATCCTAAGGGTACGGTATATTATCTACTGGCTGTACCTTGTGCATGGATCCTAAGGGTACGGTATATTATCTACTGGCTGTACCTTGTGCATGAATCCTAAGGGTACAGTATATTATCTACTGGCTGTACTTTGTGCATGGATCCTAAGGGTACGGTATATTATCTACTGGCTGTACCTTGTGCATGGATCCTAAGGGTATGGTATATTATCTACTGGCTGTACCTTGTGCATGGATCCTAAGGGTACAGTATATTATCTACTGGCTGTACTTTGTGCATGGATCCTAAGGGTACAGTATATTATCTACTGGCTGTACCTTGTGCATGGATCCTAAGGGTACGGTATATTATCTACTGGCTGTACCTTGTGCATGGATCCTAAGGGTACGGTATATTATCTACTGGCTGTACCTTGTGCATGGATCCTAAGGGTACGGTATATTATCTACTGGCTGTACCTTACCTTGTGCATGGATCCTAAGGGTACAGTATATTATCTACTGGCTGTACTTTGTGCATGGATCCTAAGGGTATGGTATATTCTCTACTGTCTGTACCTTGTGCATGGATCCTAAGGGTATGGTATATTCTCTACTGGCTGTACCTTGTGCATGGATCCTAAGGGTACGGTATATATTCTACTGGCTGTACCTTGTGCATGGATCCTAAGGGTACGGTATATTATCTACTGGCTGTACCTTGTGCATGGATCCTAAGGGTACGGTATATTATCTACTGGCTGTACCTTGTGCATGGATCCTAAGGGTACGGTATATTATCTACTGGCTGTACCTTGTGCATGGATCCTAAGGGTATGGTATATTATCTACTGGCTGTACCTTGTGCATGGATCCTAAGGGTACCCGTATATTATCTACTGTCTGTACCTTGTGCATGGATCCTAAGGGTACGGTATATTATCTACTGGCTGTACCTTGTGCATGGATCCTAAGGGTACGGTATATTATCTACTGGCTGTACCTTGTGCATGGATCCTAAGAGTATGGTATATATCTACTGGCTGTACCTTGTGCATGGATCCTAAGGGTTCGGTATATTATCTACTGTCTGTACCTTGTGCATGGATCCTAAGGGTACGGTATATTATCTACTGGCTGTACCTTGTGCAATGCCGTGGTGGTGTTCTGTATAGACTGTACAACCTCCAAAGTGCCAGATTCCCCTTCCTTCATCTGAAGACAATACAAAATACGAAATAACAAGACAATGTAAAAATGATAACAAGAGGCAAATTTTTATCTAGGACACAAACTGTCACTGGGCCACTTGACTCACAAAATATTAAACCGCTGACCCTTGCTGTTTAAGAGAAGTTTTCCAAAGTTATTTTCTATACAAGTCTATATACATCATGTGACTACTGGGGTTTGGCCAGTTTGGACATGACCAGAAAAACTTTCAACAGGACCTCTATCTGATTTTCCATACCAAAGATCAGCCCTCTGGGACTTGTGGTTTCAGAAAGGAATATTTTATTTAGGTCATTAACTAAAAAAGACTGCACATCAAATATTCAACCATAGAATCTTGTGCTTTCAGAAGTATATATGAATCACCTGAGGAGCTTGGCTAGTTTTGACCAAAGGAACAAAATTTGAACAAACTTTGGTGGAGACCACTAGACCATGACAAAAACCAAATATTTAACCCCTGATCCTTGCAATACGAGATGCTTTGAGTAAATGAGTTTTGTTTAAACCTATTTATTTTAGCTCGATTGCATTGAAAGCCTCGGGCTTATTAAAGTACGTTTCTTGGGCCTTGAAGCAGTAATTGGTGTCTTTGGGGGAGATCTAAAGAACATTCCCCAAGTGGGGATTGAACCTGTGACATCCGGATCGCTAGGCAGACACAATGTCCATTATGCAACAGTGACCTTTTAATTTACAATAGAGTACCAGTATACAATGTGAAACACCAAAAGTTTTTATAACAACTTTTACCTCTGGCGACCTACATATGATATGAAGGGTACAGGAAAAATTTAAACAACTTTTAGAGAGGGTCAGGCATGGATCTTTATGATAATCTGCCTTGCAGTTTAGGAAGAAATGCCAGTTAAATGAAAATTTGATTAATGACTGACAAAAACGCAATTCCACAAGCTCATCCAGTGAATTTTGTGGATAGGTGCCCTAAACAAAATCGCCTGCAGGGCAAAAAGAACCCTGCAAGAGCAATATGAAAACAAGATGCGTTTGTGAAACACAATGTCCCCCTATATGACGTTTGACCTTGAAGGATGACCTTGACCTTGACCCTTCACCACTCAAACTGTGCAGCTCCATGAGATACACATGCATTTCAAATATAAAATTGCTAGCTTCAATATTGCAGAAGTGACATTACATGAGCAATTTTGACCCATATATTTGACCTTGAAGGGTGACCTTGACCTTTCACCACTCAAAATGTGCAGCTCCATGAGATACACATGCATGCCAAATATCAAGTTTCTATCTTCAATTTTTCAAAAGTATTCATAAAATAAGCGATTTGGGCCACATATGACCTCTGACCTTGAAGGATGACCTTGACCTTGACCTTTCACCACTCAAAATGTGCAGCTTTATGAGATACACATGCATGCCAAATATCAAGTTGCTATCTTCAATATTGCAAAAGTATTCATAAAATGAGCGATTTTGGCCACATATAATTGACCTCTGACCTTGAAGGAGGACCTTGACCTTTCACCACTCAAAATGTGCAGCTCCATGAGATACACATGCATGCCAAATATCAAGTTGCTATATTCAATATAGCAAAAGTTATTGCAAAATGTTAAAGTTGGCCCAAACCAACCAACCAACAGACCAACAAACAGACAGGGCAAAAACAATATGTCCCCCACTACTATAGTGGGGGACATAATAATATAATTACACAGGTACTGCATTAGGGTCTTCATTACATAAATAAAAAACACATATAAGGCAAAAAAAGAAGAGAAACAAGCAGAGCAGCAATTCTCTGAGGTCTCACAGTTTTGTGTCGTTTGTGCTGTTCGTCATTGTATCGTATGATGTCCTTCATAAGGTCTGACCATGTATGCACCAGCTGCATGTGCAGGCTCGCCAACTTGTCCGCAAGTGTACGCATGATGGCCCAGAATGGGGCAAACGTCCTGCAAATGTATACATAAAATTTCTTTGCTTTTGCACCATCATAACAGATGAGTATATATAGCTTGAGAAATGTTCGTTTGGCTACCCATTTCCTTATTAAAACCCAATAAAATACATAAAATTATATGAATTCTGAAGAAATATGAAAAATTTGGTTATGGAAAGTTTTAAGCCAGTGGAAGCCCTGGCAATTTCATAATTCATAGTGTGACTTTCAATTCTATAGCTGCTGTTTAAAAGGACATGTCATATTGATGCAAATACTATGACCTTCCAGTCTCCAACAATGTTTAAACAACAATTAACTGATGATAATCATTAAGCAAAAATGAACGAGCATGTGTTTTTCACAGTAAAAAACTGTTTACAAAACCATCTAGATCATTCAATCTTTGAGCAGAGAGCTGCATCTTCTACAGTATAATCAGTAAACAATTTAAAGCCTTGTACATGGACGATGTAAGCCTTGTATTGGAAAATACTTAACTGGTCTTTCTCAGTGTTCTACAACTTAAGCAAGAAATCAAGCTTGCCTGTCAGCTACCTATAACTTGAACCTTCTTATCTTAGCTCTGTTATAGGAAAACCGGGCTGAAAGCATGTGGGTAAAGTGTCATCCCAGATCAGCCTAGGCGAGTAATAAGGCACAACACTATCCACATACACTGGATTTTTGCTTATGGAAGAGACCTCCTTGAAACAAACAAAATCCATGAAAAGCAGAAAACGTCATTCCTGATAAGCCTGTGGAGACTGCACAGGCCAATATGGAATGACACTTTTCGCACATGCATTAAGCCCAGTTTACCTAAAACACAATCAGTAAATATAGTGTCACCATATGATGCAGATCAATTCATACAATTATACATGATATAATTCTTAAGTTCAGGTTAAAATCAAGACATTTCATTACAAATTCAGAACATTTTACTTTGTAGCCTAAAATCTAAAAAAAAAACACAAGAATATCAGTAAAACTGATGGATGCTCCCCGATGATGCGCTTTGTCAATCTATGTGTTAATAACCACCTTAAAAAATCTATTATTAGCCTTGGTGACCTTGACCTTAACCCCAGTGACCTCAAACCTCATCAAAAGGTAAAGGTCCATGCAAGGTACCTACATGCCAAATATGTAAGATATTGGAAAAATATTGAAGGCGCTATGAGAAACTGTAAAAAAACAAGAGGCCCATGAGGGCCTGAATCGCTCTACTGCTTTAAACACTTTCACTGTGACCTTTGACCTAGCGACCTGAAAATCAATAGGGGTCATCAGCCAGTCATAATCAATGTACCTATGAAGTTTCATGATCCTAGGCCTAAGCATTCTTGAGTTAACATCTGGAAACCATTTTACTATTTCGAGTCACTGTGACCTTGACCTTTGACCCAGTGACCAGAAAATCAATAGGGTTCGAGTCCTCATTAATATAACGACTGTGAACAAGTTTGAAAAGAATCGGATGAAAACTGTGGAATTCATCGGATAAACAAGTTTTTACTATTTCGAGTCACTGTGACCTTGACCTTTGACCCAGTGACCTGAAAATCAATAGGGTTCGAGTCCTCATTAATATGAAGACACTGAGCAAGTTTAAAAAGAATCGGATGAAAAGTGTGGACTTTATCGGATAAACAAGTTTTTATTGTTTCGAGTCACTGTGACCTTGACCTTTGACCCAGTGACCTAAAAATCAATAGGGTTTGAGTCCTCATTAATATAAAGACACTGAGTAAGTTTGAAAAGAATCCGATGAAAACTGTGGACTTTATCGGATAAACAAGACAACGTCTAACACACACACACACACACACACACACAGACACCATGCCATCCCATAAGCTCTTCTGCCTTTGGCAGTTGAGCTAAAAATTAAGGAAAAAATCTATTATCAGCCTCGGTGACCTTGACCCCAGTGACCTCAAACCTCATCAAAAGGTAGGGGTCCATACAAGGTACCTACATGCCAAATATGTAAGAGATCGGAAAAATATTGAAGGTGCTATGAGAAACTGTAACAAAATTGTGACAGAAAAATCTATTATTAGCCTTGGTGACCTTGACGCCAGTGACCTCAAACCTCATCAAAAGGTAGAGGTCCATGCAAGCTACCTACATGCCAAATATGAAAGAGATCGGTTAAGTATTGAAGGTGTGAAACTGTCAAAAAAGTGTGACGGAAAAAACTTTTATTAGCCTCAGTGACCTTGACCCCAGTGACCTCAAACCTCATCAAAAGGTAGAGGTCCGTGCAGGGTACCTACATGCCAAATATGAAAGAGATCGGTAAAGTATTGAAGGTGCTATGAGAAACTGTCAAAAAAGTGTGACGGAAGGAAGGAAGCAAGTACGGAAGTAAGGAAGGAACTCCAAAGCGGCAACTATATGCTCCCCGAAAATTTTCGGGGAGCATAAAAACAAGAGCACCGCAAAGAGGGTGCCAACTCTCGGCTGCAGTGCAGTTTTGAACAAGAAACCGTCAGAGAAGGGTGATACTCCCCAAAGTTTTTTTTTGTCACAATATTGCACTATATATTCAGATAAAAGGAAATGTCTTGAGGGTCATAACTTTGGACAAAATAATATGATGGATGGTTTAGCAACTTCAATTTCAAAGAGCCATAACTCTCTAAATAAATCATCTAACCAGACCCACTAATAACATGCGCATCTCCTCAAGGTAGTTAAGCTTCCCATAAAGCTTCATTGAAGTCCAGTCAGTAGTTGGGGAGAAATAGAAGGGCCATAACTCTGTGAAAAATCATCAGACCATAACCGGCTGATACATGTAATATGCACATCTCCTGTTGGTAGTGAAGCTTCCCATAAAGTTTCATTGAATTCCCGTGAAAAGTTGCTGAGAAATAGCTTGGACAAGAATTGCACTATATGTACAATGGAAAATTTCAAAGGGCCATAACTCTGTGAAAAATCATCCGACCATAACCGGCTGATAATATACACATCTCCTGTTGGTAGTGAAGATTCCCATAAAGTTTCATTGAATTCCCGTTATAAGTTGCTGAGAAATAGCTCGGACAAGAATTGCACTATATGTACAATGGAAAATTTCAAAGGGCCATAACTCTGTAAAAAATCATCCGACCAGAACCGGCTGATAATATGCACATCTCCTCTTGCCCGGACAAGAATTGCACTATATGTACAGTTAATGGAAAATTTCAAAGGGCCATAACTCTGTGAAAAATCATCTGACCAGAACTGGCTGATAATATGCACATCTCCTCTTGGTAGTGAAGCTTTCCATAAAGTTTCATTGAATTCCGGTCATTAGTTGCTGAGAAATAGCCCGGAGAAGAATTGCACTATATGTACAGTTAATGGAAAATTTCAAAGGGCCATTACTCTGTGAAAAATCATCCGACCAGAACCGGCTGATAATATGCACATCTCCTCTTGGTAGTGAAGCTTCCCATAAAGTTTAATTGAATTCCGGTCATTAGTTGCTGAGAAATAGCCCGGACAAAAATTGTGCACGGACGGACGGAGTGGCGACTATATGTTCCCCCCAAAAATTTTTGGGGGGGAGTATAATAAATGAAAGCTTATCAGAAGTTTTTTTTATATATTAGAGGTCACAGTGACCTTTGACCTAGTGACCCAAAAACCGGTGTGGTGTGTAGAACTCCTCAAGGTGCAGCTACATATGAAGTTTCAAAGTTGTAGGTGGAAGCACTTTGATTTTAGAGCAAATGTTAAGGTTTTAGCACGACGTGGACAGGCTGGCTATGACAATACCTTGGGGTTTTCTCCGAAAACAGCCAAACTAAAACTATTTTTCACTGCACTTTATAATGCATGCACTATGTCAGCGATGTCATTAAGAACAAGAAATGTGTTTGTCAGACAGACTATGTCCCCTTCTGCGCCGCTTTGATTTAGTTTTTTTGACCTTTGACCTTGAAGGATGACCTTACCTTTTATCACTCAAAATGTGCAGCACCATGAGATACACATGCATGCCAAATATGAAGTTGCTATCTTCAATATAGCAAAAGTTATTGCAATATGTTAAAGTTGGCGCAAACAGACAGACAGACCAACAGACAGGGCAAAAATAATATGTCCCCCACTATAGTGGTGGGGGACATAAAAAATTTGGGATATGCCATTATTTGACAGTAAATCAAGACAGGGTTAATCACACTTATCATGCACAAATTGTCAAATTTAAGTGCCTCCATAAATCATTAAACACTAAAACTGCCAATTTTTGTAAGCAACCCCCCCCCCATTTATGAGCGTATATATTAAGACACCATAACCACTGCACCACCACAAGCTAAGGATGCCACTGTTGAAGTTGAGTACTGACCCGACTTGTGTATTGTTGGCAGCCACCTTGGCCAGCTTGGTGAGCAGCTTGCTGTACGTCTCCTCCACCTGGCAACTGAAATAACACAACAAATGCATGGCATTAACTGGGGCCAACATCACAAAGCCTGTTAGAGAATATAGAGAATACTAGGTCGGTGCCGAATAAAGCAAAGTTTATTTTGCAAGGCTTAGAAAATCTGAACCACGACCCTTGGCGAGTGGTTCAGATTTTCCTGCAGAGCAAGATAAACTTTGCTTTATTCGGCACCGACCTAGTATTCGATTTATCCCATCAATTTTCTTAGTCGTAAATTATTTCTTTAAAAATATAATAGGAAAATCGAACTAGACGGAAAATCCCAAAGATATTTTAAGCAAACATTGTTTCATTATTTTCATCGTGTCGAGACTAATACATTACAAAAAGATCAGTAACTAACCTGTTATTCTGTTTATCATACCTCTATGTCCCCGATTTTTAAGAAATAATGAAAAAAAAGACACTAAACAACTGCATCTTTGGCGTGAAACAACATGCATTGTGTCGTATGACGTGTTGATAATGACGTCACGAGTACGCGCACTTAATATTTGTAAATAATGTTTATTTGCTTTTTGAGTTACATTATGTGCTAAAAATATATTACATCTTGGTATCAAATTGTTTGTTTTGTTGAATCTGATTAGATTTTACTTAAAATGATAACTTTATAGTTGATTCCGAGTAATATGAACATTCTTTGCCGCGCGTGACAGCTATATTTCAGCACTGCTGAAATAGAGCAAAATTTATTCCACAGTGGTTTATTTCTACAATGCACGTCTGATGATGGGATAAAAAATAATGTTAATACTACCGCCAGTCAGACAACTCAGGGTTGATGGTTCTGTTTGTAATTCAGACACTAAACTAATTTAAATAGTTAAGGCCACAATTAAAATATTGTTGGTTTGCCCTTTACCGACGCTAGATTTTACAGGTGGGTAGGTAGGTAGGAAAATTATTTAATTTTATTTGAGAAATTATATTTTTAATACCCTGTCTATGAATATTTAAAACACTGTTATCAAAGCACTGTTGCAGTGTACGAAGACATATGTACATGTAGCTTAACCATATCTTGTTTGCTGTTTCTTGCATATAATAGTGATTTTTTGTTGCTTTTATTTCTTTTGTTGCTTTTGTGCCATTTGAATTGGGAAAATTAGCGCGATAAACCATGAAATTGGGATACATTAAGCATTATACACAAATGGATATATGATTATACGTAATAGAATTAAAATTGCTTTTAAGTTCATGTTTGACAGCATTTTTATATTATAAAGTGCTGCTTTAATGTCTTCTTACAATGAAGACAATGCTTAGTTAATATCCCTCCACATATATATTAAACTTGCAATAATCTATAGATTCTTTTATACACCATTTATTTTAATTATAACCTCTTTTAAGAGTATTACTTTAATTCAGTATTTTTAAATTTAATATCATATGGGGAAAACATTAACAAATATTAACAAACACGCTTTAGTGTCTTACAAGTTACATGCTTTAACTTTGTGAGTAGACTCAACTCCAAGTTTCCATCACTTGCTTCCGTGAAGCACATTCACTGTGCAGATTGCTAATAAATATTTGTTGTTTTTTATCTCAAACGTAGTATTTTTCCTTAATTGACAACCTCATTTAATTATATCCCAATAACTACATGTATATGATATCCGTTGTTAATTTGAATGTTATGTATCATTTCCGCCATTCATCGCAATTTCTCGTCTGCTTGCCACCATCTTAGACGTGTGTAAATTATACATTCGGCTACAAAAACGTACGTCAGTTGTCGACAAGCTCGATCGGCATATGAAATTCCAACCATCGGAGCGACCTAGATCAGTCAGGGGCGATAAGAATGGACAGGGATAATACGCGCACAAATAAATAATGCAGTCCGCTCTTTTATTATTGGCGAAAAAACGAAAATATAAAAAAAACGTTTTAAGAAATCGCAATAATTTTTTTTGGGTCGGTTGGTAAAGGCCTTACAAAATTAATTTTAGTTTAGGCTTAATATAGTAGAAGTGTTTCCATTGGATGCTATTATTTATGTTAAAAATCCACTTTACCTCTGACTTATGTGAATTGAATGCAAGTCAATGCAATGACAGTGAATTGACCTAATTCTTACGGCATCAGGGAGTTGAAACATTTGGATGAATAAGTTTTACTCAATCACTCAACAGTCATTAGTCTTGTGATCTGAATCCTAGTGAATGCCCTGCATAACCTGTTTTCAGAACATCTAAGAGATCATTTCTGAGAATATTTTTTTACCCTTACAAACTTGTAAAAGGTTGACAATTTTATGGTAAACACATTTAAATAACCAATATCTGCCAAAAAGCTGTAAGTTGAAGTCTTCACATGAATGAGGTCAATGTCATTTCTTTAGAGAAATTCCTATAACAACTTCAAAGCAAAGAGAAAAACACTGTCACAAAAAATCCTTAAATGTTTTCATGCAAATCACAAACAGCTTAGTATAGTTGCATTTCCATAAATCATAATGTCTGCCATCGCATTTGCAAGGAGGCTTATTTTTATATCTAAGCTCTAGGCTTCTTCTGGATTCTACTGGAAAAGAATCTTAATATTCTTGTCTGAAAAGTGAAGAACAGCCTATGCCAGACAACATGCCAGGAATCCATTATTCAGTTACAGTTGACATATGGAAATGATATGAAAAACTGCATACCGGTACATGTATTACCAGGACTAGCAGCTTTGCCTAAAAAATAGTTTTAAATCTGACTCTACTTATAAAAGGCGAAACAGACATGTTTTTTTATATATTTTAAGCCTTTTATTTTTTTTTAACAATAAACAATTTTAACGTGACTGTGTATATTCCGCATTTAAAACAAAGAGATGATTGACGTATACTTTAATTTTTTGATGATTTGTGGCTGCGAATGTTAAAGATCATGAATGTTAAACACCATCAGGCACAGTATAGCCAAAATCAATCAGTCATCACAATGATTAGGAAAACAAGAGATGTGTTCGTCAGAAACACAATGCCCCCTATTGCGCCGCTTTGAAATAAAATTTCAATATGTCATTAAAGCTTATTACTTCCCATGGATTGTATTTTTTTACTTTTGGCCTTGAAGGATGACCTTTCACCACTCAAAATGTGCAGCTCCATGAGATACACATGCATGCCAAATATCAAGTTGCTATCTTCAATATTGCAAAAAATATGGCCAATGTTAAAGTTTTCAGACGGACGGACAGACAGACAGTTCAAATGCTATATGCCACCCTACCGGGGGCATAAAAAAGCTAATTGGTAAACTTGGCTCAAAAGTAGAGAAACCATTCAAAATCCACCATCTATGTTACTGGTTAGTGATTGTCTCATTTTCTCTAGACCAGTATCAGGGCTCAACATTAATGGTTGTCCTATTGCCCCTGGCAAGTTAAAGTTGGGTCCGGGCAAGTGATTTTATAATCTAGTTGTCCGCCCGGGCAAGTGCAAAATAGAACAATGAGCATTTAATTTAGACTTTAATTAGACTTAAATTGCTGTAATCATTTTGTTAAATGTGCAAATATAAAAAAAGGTTTTGTGGTGTATCATTTTGATTTTTATGAAAAAATAAGAGCTTTACAGTTAATGTGATATTTCATGTTTGGACAAGTGGCTTTATGTTCTGGGCAAGTAGATTTTCTAAGTACTTGCCCGGCAGGGCAAGTTGGTTTTTAGGTTAATGTTGAGCCCTGAGTATAACCCCAAAAATCTAAACCCCTGATAGAATCAAGGATAGATGAGTTAAGAGCATGATCGGGAAATACTTTAAGTGCCTCCTACAGTCTACAGTTTAATGTATGTCAGGGACTCGCACACACAAACCTGGCAGTGTGCTAATCAACTAATCAGTATTTAAATCAGCACAATTTCAAAATTCCACAACACAAACATGGGTCTTTGATTTAAGGTCAAATTTCAAAAGGCAAACATGGCTGAAAATAATTCATCATTTCAAATTAAAATCTAATTATTTAAGTTCAATTTCTAATAAGTATCATTTTGATTTCTTCGTGATTTGTTTTAACTTCCTTTGTCATGGTATAGTGAAAATAAAGACCTAACAAGAGCACCGCATAACGGGTGCCACGCTCGGCTGCGAAAGCTTGTCAGAATTATTTTTTTTAAAGCCACAGTGACCTTGACCTTTGACCTAGTGACCCAACAAGAGATGTGTTTGTCAGAAACACAATACCCCCTACTGCACCGCATTGAAATAAAATTTCTATTTATCATTTGGCAGGTATAGAAATCATCTCCCTTTAAAGGTTATTACTTCCCTTGAATTTTGTCCAACCCAACCGGGGAGGGGGGGGAGGGAGGGTCTCACAGTCAATTATGACCATGTCAGACATCACTGACAACCAAGGCCTGTGGTTTAAAAGAGATCATAGCCAGAGTTGATCATGTATCTATGGACATAAGTCCACAGGTATGTAATGAACATCAAAGAAATTATAATTATATCATTTAAAAACAAGATGCGTTTGTGAAACACAATGTCCCCCTATATGACGTTTGACCTTGGAGGATCACCTTGACCTTGTGAAGGATGACCTTGACCTTGACCTTTTACCACTCAAAATGTGCAGCTCCATGAGATACACATGCATGCCAAATATCAAGTTGCTATCTTCAAAATTGCAAAAGTATTCATAAAATAAGCGATTTGGGCCACATATATTTGACCTCTGACCTTGAAGGATGACGTTGACCTTGACCTTTCACCACTCAAAATGTGAAGCTCCATGAGATACAGATGCATGCCAAATATCAAGTTGCTATCTTCAATATTGCAAAAGTATTCATAAAATAAGCGATTTGGGCCACATATATTTGACCTCTGACCTTGAAGGATGACGTTGACCGTGACCTTTCACCACTCAAAATGTGAAGCTCCATGAGATACACATGCATGCCAAATATGAAGTTGCTATCTTCAATATTGCAAAAGTTATTGCAAAATGTTAAAGTTGGGCCAAACAGACCAACAGACCAACAGACAGACAGGGCAAAAACAATATGTCCCCCACTACTATAGTGGGGGACATAAAAAACTTTGACAAATCAATCATTTGGGTTATAAATAATCAAAATAATGAATCTGTACAGTAACTGTGAAAAGAACTTCAATTCTTGGTAAGGAAATATATAATATGAGATTTATATTGATATAAATTACTTCCCTTGACAATAATTGTCTGTAACAAATCTCTAGTTTTAGTAGCAAATAATTAAAAGCCACTACCGTTACTGTAGATTCACCACTCAAAATGTGCAGCTTCATGAGATACACATGCATGCCAAATATATAAAGTGGCTATGTTCAATATGAATAATTTTCTCCCTTTTTTTACCGTAGACCGAAAAGGATGACCTTGACCTTTTACCACAATGTGTTTGTCAGAAACACAATGCCGCCTACTGCGCCGCTTTGATTTATTAAAAAAAATATATACGTGGGCAGGTCAGATAACTTTGTCCATTTAAAGCTTATTACTTCCCTTGACTTTGCACCCTAGACCTTGAAGGATGATGTTCATGTTGAAATTGTTCCACTCTAAATGTGCAGCTCAATGAGATACACATGCATGCCAAATATCAAGGTGCTATCTTCAATATTTAAAAAGTTATGGCCAATGTTAAGGTTTAAGCACAACGCCTACGGCGAACGACGAGCTGGCTATGACAATAGCTTGAGTTTTCTCCTAAAACAGCCTCGCTAAAAATCATGTTAAATGTTTTTTTCTGGTCCAAATAAATTGACTTTCAGAACTACACATGTATACAACATGCATGCATACAATATTCAATGTAGTCAGAGTAGTTTTCTGTGGTTAAATTTTAAGAAACTTTTTTGTGAAATGTATCTACATTATTTTGTAAATGTATCTTGTGTAATTTCTTGAATAACAGGTCATCATTTTCACGGAGTTGTACAGGAAAATCATAAATCATGTCAAATAAAGTCACTAATGTCTTATTATGTCAACTCCCACCGCGAAGCACACTTGTACACTTGTACTACACTTCACTTCATTGACTGCTGAAGTAATGCAAACAAGGCAAGCCTTGTACGAAATGGTACAACCGTTTAACAGCAAACACCACACATGGTTTATAAAACACTAATTACATCTTCATTGATTTATGACAAATCTTTGGCCAAATAAGACCCAATAACACTACTATTTAACAAGCAAATTTGTTGAATTGATATTCCCCGCCAATAATTCTTTGTTTATAGATGGGTGCAAACCCCATTGATAAATAATATAATCCTTAAAGGAAAATTAAGTGTAGGGTTATAGTGTGTACGTATTGCATTCCCTCATTGATATCTATACACCTATGAAGTTTTATGTTGATATTTTGTGACGTATCTGAGATAAAGCCCTGAAAAGTAACATCAAACAAAATCAACAAAGGACAATAACTACATTTTTGTAATATTTAATAGGGATGGCAAAGTTATTTGAATATTCGAATATTCAATTGAATGGTCAGTATTCCAAAAACAGAATTGATATTCGCTTTTTTTTTCAAACGTGATGACCTGCTAGCCGCTTACTAACTGGCACCCAAAATCACTTAGGGATTAACATGTTTGATGTGAAGTTCTTCCTGTCAAACTGATAACACAGCCCGTATCATCGTTGATTGCGCAATGCAATATACACACTCTAAGAAAGGCCCCAAACTGTTGTTTGTCATTAGGCTGCCAATTATCTGCTTCAATTGACTGGCAAATAATAATTAAGTTTCTGTGATCACAGTATGGACAGTCATTAAAATGTGTGAATTGCTCAAATTGCGCAATGCAATATACACACTGTAAGAAAGGGCCCGAACTGTTGTTTGTCAATTAGGTGCCAATTAAGGGCTTCAATTGACTGGTGAATAATAATTTAGTTTCTGTAACAGTTTGAAAAGGCATTAAAGTATGTGAATTACTCAAATTTAACAAAGGATATAAATTCAAAAAGTAAATTTTGGTAGAAAACTTTAGAACAATTATTTTTGATTAGGGATCATAATTTAAATCTGAAAATTCCACCAGCCCCTTCGGAAGTATGGAAATACAATGTCATGTACTTTAAACAATCTGTGGATAGGACGACACTGAAGCATAAATAGCATGAAAAAGGCGCTGTCACCACCGAGGGCTTTGTGATGCACTTTGCATGACTTATTGATATATTTCTTTTTATTAACGTACATGAAATCGTTATTTTAAAATTTCAAATAAAAAGAAAATTCTATGACATTATGTTTTTCCTTATATTTGTTCTTGAATATTTGGTGTACTTTGCATGCCTTTAGATAGCTATGAAGTAGTGTAGATGACTGTAGAAAGTAATACAAACAAGAGCTGTCTCCATAGGATGACATATGCCCCTGAAAAACGCTTTGATAGTTATGTAAAAAAGCTAAATAACAGAACAAATTATTGAAACCTAAATGCCGACCCTAACTTTAAGACCATGGCCACATGGGTCAAGTTTTGTGTATGTCTGGAAAGGTCTTTTCCATATACACATGCATAACCTTGAAGTTATGAGCATTTTTCGAAACCTTAACGTAAATTTCGAAACCTAAACACGGACCCTCAGTTCAAGGTCAAGGTGGAAGGGCCCTTAGGGGTCAAAATTTTTGTGCATATGGAAAGCCTTGTCCATATACACATGCATACCAAATATGAAGGTTACATCTGAATCGACAGAGAAGTTATGGGCATTTTTCCAAACCTAAATGCAGATTTCGAAACCTAAACCCGGACCCTAAGTTCAAGGTCAAGGTGAAAGGAGTCAAAATTTGTGTGCGTATGGAAAGACCTTGTCCAAATACACATGCATACCAAATAGGAAGGTTACATCTGAAGCGACATAGAATTTATGAGCATTTTTCAAAAACTAAACGCAGATTTCGAAACCTAAACGCAGACCCTTAGTTTAAGGTCAAGGGGGTCAAAATTTGTATGCGTATGGAAATGCCTTGTCCATATACACATGCATACCAAATATGAAGGTTACATCTGAAGCGACATAAAAGTTATGAGCATTTTTCTTAAAAGTGTGACAGACAGAAGGACAGTGCGATCACTATGCCCACCTTCTGGGGCATAAAAATTGAAAAATTAACATGCATAAGGATATAGCTACCTATTTACCTACATTGTATAGCACCCTATAATCTTACAGATTGAAGGGGCCGTTGTCGAAACAACAAAAAGTCGGTAACGGCACATATGAACTGTGTCCCATTTGTTATTAACAATAAAATAAAATGTTGGAATAAAGTATGCAAACATTTATTTGTTTGTGTTTGTGCACTTCTACATTGGCAGCTTATGTTGGACTGGTAAAGGTATTTGGACATTTTGCAGGCAATCCGTAGGTGGCAACAGGGACTTCTTAAGTGTTTTCCAGTTTGGTCCAGGTTTTTAGCGCATTCATTGTTCATAACATTCACGCCTGTGTAACGCGACAAACAATAACCCAACTTGTCCAACATAATAGATTAACAGTTTTACGTCAATACTGACATGTCTCAACAACTGTTTCCCATGCGCCACAAAGTTTTATTCAGCATTCAAATTTAAAGCTCATGCTTTTCCCAAGGAAGAATGACATGATGTACATGAATTCTTATTTTCTCACGTTTTACACAAAATGCACGCAGACTGTTAATCTATTGCTAGAAAATTACAAAATTGTCAGAAAAGTATAGTGATATGCAACCCATGCTCCTAATCATAATGACGCTTCCTATTTTGAATGCTTACCGGTAATTAAGCTTTCCAATGCCCTGGATTATATGATTGTGCAGTAGTAAAATGGCGGCCATTTTTGGTCAAAGTTGGTGGTGTTATTGTCATTAAATATTTTTTTCTCCATTTTTGCATTAATAAAACAGCCAGCGCTATACATGGGAGCGCGCTATACATGGGAAAATTCGGTAACATAAAACAAGATCATTTAAGGCCATTTGTGACCTTTGAACTCAAATTGTGACATTGACCTTGGAGATATCGACATAATTCTTTCGCATGACACACCGACCAATGATTGTGAACAAACGTACCGAGTAATTTTAAAATCTCACAATGAATGACATGGTTATGTCCCAGACAAGATCATTTATGGCAATTTTAGAACTCAAGTGTGACCATGACCTTGAAGATATCAACCTAATTCTTTCGCGTGACACACCGTCCAATTATGGTGAACAAATGTGCCAAATGATTTTAAAATCTCACAATTAATGACATATTTATGGCCCGGACAAGCTCATTTATGGCCAGTTTTGACCTTTGAACTAAAAGTGTGACCTTGGAGACATCGATGTAATTATTTTTTGCGAAACACCGTCCAATGATGGTGAACAAATGTGCCAAATGGTTTTTAAATCTCACGATGAACGACAAAGTTATGGCCCGGACAAGCATTTGACCTTTGAACTCCAAGTGTGACCTTGACGTTGGAGATATCGAGTTATTGACGTACTTCTTTTGCGTGACACACAGTCCTTTGATGGTGAACAAATATACCATGTCATTTTAAAATCTAACGATAAATGACATAGTTATTGTCCGGACAAACATTGGTTTTAAATGCACCATTACAATGACTACGTAACCTAGTTTTTGACCCGGCATGACCCATATTCAAAATTGACCTAGACATCATCTAGATACGTCTTCTGACCAAGTTTGGTGAAGATCTGATGACATTTTGGGACAGACAGTCAGACCAACAAAGTGACTCCTATATAGGCCCCATTACCAATGGTAATTGGGGTATAATTAATATTTGTATTTGCTTAAAATTGTTACAATGTAAGTAAATACACTGCAACGCCGATATTTTTGCGGACCGGTATATCGCGCTGTCCAATACATGTATATCGCACTTTGGCTATGGCTCCCAAAAATCCGACGAGCATGATCACTAAATGACATGTCTTAATCTGAGAATTCGCTGACTTAAGCGAAAAACCGGTTCTAGATAGTATGAACACCCTTTATTTCCCTGCTTACTATGGCACGCAGTGAAGCGTGAAAAACAATTGATTGGTGACAGTGTTGCTACACACAGCTGGGGTTGTTTTTAACACTTAAAAAATAACCAATTAGTGTCATTGCAAAGGTAACAATGGCAGTTTACTGGCATATAAATCGTTAAATTTCGGTACTGGTCATGAATTTCTTTGTCCTGATAAAAAGCGCGCGAAAATTGGTGTGGGTGTATTTATATGTAAATAAAAATTTGTAGCGGGTACAACATTGAGATAATTTAATTTCCATAAAAAGTTTCGTTGTAAATTTCAACTAAAGTACCGCGTTATCTCGCGAATTATGTGGTATTGACATTTCCTCTTAAAAAAATATAATTTAAACACGCTGCATCGTTACCGTTATGCTGTTTCAGTTCCTTCATTAGTAACTATTTATATGCATAAATTCAAATCTATGCACAATTATATTTTATGCATTTTTTACGGCAAGAATTCTTCTTTTTAGCTGATTCGCGAGCTATCGTACATGAAAATATAATATAATTTACATTTTGGGTTTTATGATAAATACAGATATGTATGTAGTTATGAAAATGTTTATTGTAGAATTGGTTTGCAATTATTACTATACAAATATGTAGCAGCGCTGTATATAAAATGAAAATATTGGGGAAATTTGAAAAATTAACCGCAATACAATTAAGTAAGACATTTCTCGAGTTATATCGCGCGCCAGATATATCGCCCTTGCGATCTTTGCAGTCTTGGCATTAATTTTTTTTAGGCATTAGCCCAGCCGGGCTACCAGTTTGGAAATTTCACTAGCCCGAATCAATTTCAACTAGCCCGAAATAAAAGTTATAAGCATTACAGATTATACTTTGTAGTGATCAGACGTGTTTTGGGGGAGCGGGCTAAATTTAGGATATCAAAACATTGGATTAACCAAATAACGTATATTTTATATCATAAGAAAGTGAATTTAACGAGCATTATTGTGACATAAAATGTAAATATAATGACTGGTAGAAATAGAAGAGAAAAGAAGAAAAGGAGGGAAAGTGATTCGGATTCAAGTGAAAATAAACGAACAAATATTCAAAAAACGCCTGAGGGATTAAATTCAATTAGCCAGGTTCTCAGCGAGGCGAGTGCAGTTTTGTATGACGAGGGGATTAACGTTTCAATCAGCAACCGATTCGAGCAACTTGATAACGTGAGCGATACTTACCCTGATCCAGTCATAACTATGGCAGGGCGTTCGAGCCATGACGAACCCACAAACTCGGACATTGTAGCAATGCTGGGGAGAATCGATTTAAAACTTATGGATATGGATAAAAGTTTGAAGCGTATTGAGTCACTCGAGATAAAAGTGGATAACTTTGACAAGGAGCTGAAAAAGGTATGGTTACACCTCGACAAGTTTACGAATGAGATCAGTGATAAAGAAAACAGAGTTGAACATAAGGTGGACTCAGTAGATATAGAGTTAGAGGGTGCCAGGAGAAGGATAGCAGATCTTGAACGGGATAAGGATAAGCTCAAAGAAGACATGAATTATGTGCAGTCCCAAAGCATGAGGAACAATTTAATTTTCGGAAATATACCGGAAGTGCAAGACGAAACACCTGCTAAGACAGAGCAAATAGTGCAAGAATTTATTGTGAGTAATCTCAAGGTGACAAAGGAAGAAGTGGACGGTATGCGGTTCGAGAGGGTGCACAGAATGGGCCAGAAGCAAAATCAATCAGCAGGGCAGGGTCCCACCCGGGAAGCAAATAACCAGCGCCACCGCAGCATTGTGTGCAAATTTTGTTTTTTCGGCGATAGGGAGAAGGTTCGTGGTAACAGCAAGAACTTAAAAGGTTCACAGTTCTATGTCACAGAACAATTCCCACAGGAAGTTGCGGCAAAGAGGAGGCAATTATTTAAGAGGGTCAAGGAGGAGAAACAGGCCGGACGAAGAGCTTGGGTGTCTTACGACACTCTGTACATTGAGGGTAGACCAGTAAAAGACGCGTAGGGCGGGCCGGATGGGCTAAATTGTTTAGTTTGGAATTGCAATGGTTTAAGTACTTCCAAGAGAGAGGACCCACATTTTATTTCATTTATAACAAAGTATGATGTAATAAAACTGAAGCTTGGACTGGTAAAAATAGCAAAATCGATCTTTCAGGATATCACTGTCATAATTTGTATAGAAAATATAGACACAGGAATGCTAAACGAAACAGTGGTGGAATTGTAATTTATGTGCGTGATAGCATCAAGGACGGAATATCGATTGTAAAAAATACACATGACACAATTATATGGTTTAAGTTGGATAAGCACTTCTTTAATAATGACAACGACATATATTTTTCTGCAGTTTATATGTGGAGTGACAATTCACCTATTGCTAATTTGTTTGATGCAGACTTATTTACGATTCTTGAAGAGGATATTAACCATTATCAATCATTAGGCATAGTCATGATAGCTGGAGATTTTAATGCTAGAACTGCTTGTAAATCAGACGGTATCATTTGTGATTTATATATACCTGATATTGATTCTGAAGACTATATAATTGACACTCCATTACAAAGATATTCGATGGACAGCGGTAATAACTCTTACGGGAATAAGTTGTTAGATATGTGTAAAGGTACCGGTTTAAGGATTGCAAATGGCCGACTAGGATCAGACTTTGGACTAGGTAAATATACATGTTTTAATAGGAATGGATCTAGCGTGATCGACTACTTAATTCTTAGTGAGACTAGTTTTAAGGTTGTTCAAAATTTCTCTGTTAATGACTTCATGAACTTCAGTGATCATGCCCCATTGTCATTTGATATTGTTTGTAATAGGCATGTTGTTAAAGAAGATCCTTATACAATTGAACGTTTAAAGTGGAGTGATGAAGAAAAAAATACGTTTCGCGAGGGACTGATAAGTAAAATGGCAGATTTTGACAATGTAGTTGATAATGCTGATGAACACTGCGATAATAAGGCTGATTATATGGTAAATAGGTTTACGGAAATTATACGTAAGGTGGCAGATACATTATTCGTTAAGCACACTGTAAAGTACCCACAGTTTCAAAAATGTGTCATATCTGACTCAGATAAATGGTTCGACCATGACTGTAGAGAGGCTAAGCTTTTGTAATAAAAATGCCCTATATGTGTATAATAATTCGCATAGTGATATAGATAGAGTTGAACTATGTAGATTAAAATGTCTGTATAAAACCATTGTTTTAAAAAAACGCAGAGCTTTTAAATTCAAACGTTGTAAGGAATTTGAAAATTTGAAACATAGTAGACCAAAAGATTTTTGGAAATATTTTCGGTCACAAAAAACAAATAATAACGATAGTAATATACATCTTGAAGATTTCAAGAACCCTTTTGAACAAATTTTGCTGACATAAACCAGGCTTCAAATGTTGAAGCTGAGGATTTTAATAGTAATTACGATTTTAATGATTTTTCGAATACATTTGGAGAGCTAGATAATCCAATCACATATGACG
Organism: Dreissena polymorpha; assembly: GCF_020536995.1. NCBI lineage: Eukaryota > Metazoa > Mollusca > Bivalvia > Myida > Dreissenidae > Dreissena > Dreissena polymorpha. The sequence goes on along the minus strand of NC_068357.1, from coordinate 51,235,362 downwards.
AAGTTTGTAAAGCTATTAAATTAATTAAAACAAGGAAATCGCCAGGTACAGATAAATTATTAAATGAATATTTCATAGAAGCTTGTGATATTTTAGCTGGTCATATTACAGTAATATTCAATTTTATTTTGAACACGGGAAATTTCCCAATTGCATGGACCAAGGGTATTATTGTTCCGTTACATAAAAAGGGCGACAAGTCTGATATAAAAAATTATAGAGGTATAACACTATTAAGTAATTTTGCTAAGTTGTTTACATGTGTACTAAACCAACGTATATCAAAATGGTGCGAAGAAAATAACACCATTTCAGATGCACAATTTGGATTCAGAAAGGGTAGATCGACAGTAGACGCAGTATTTGTACTGCACTAAATTATTGAAAATTATGTTAATTCAAAATAAACGTTTGTATTGCTGTTTCGTGGACATGAAGCGTTGTTTTGATTCGATTTATCTCAATGCCCTATGGTTAAAATTGTATAAAGCTAACGTGGATGGTAAAGTGTTGCGTATAATACGCAGCATGTATCAATCTGTTAAGTCATGTGTTAGACATTGCGAAAACTATTCTGATTACTTTAATATAGCAGTTGGCTTGAGGCAAGGGGAGATAATCTCCCCGATCTTGTTTTCTCTTTTCGTAGAAGATATAGAAATGTATTTGCAAAATAGAAATAGCAAAGGTATAGTTATACAGGATATGTGTTTGATTCTTTTGTTATTCGCAGATGATATGGTTGTTATTGGTGAAACCCCAGAAGATTTACAATTGTCAATAGATCATTTGCATAATTACTGTGAAACATGGGGATTAGAAGTGAACACTGCGAAGACAAAAGTTGTAGTATTTCGCAAACGAGGTGGTTTAAAACATAATGAAAAATGGATATATGCTGATGAATACTTGGATGTTGTTAATGACTTCAACTATTTAGGTGTTACATTGAACTACACGGGTAATTTTAATCTTAATTCTCAGACGTTATATGGTAAAGGCTTAAAAGCATTGAATAATTTATTGTCAAATCTGAAAAAATACGAATGTAAACCAAGAGTAGCACTGCAGTTATTTGATGCTTTTGTTTCTCCTATTATTACGTATGGGTGTGAAGTATGGGGGTTTACCAAATCATCACAGTTAGAAAGGCTGCATTTACAATTTTGCAAAGCTACGCTTGGTGTTAGACAATCTACAGCTAATGTAGCTGTATACGGTGAACTGGGTAGATACCCATTGTATATAAACCGAAATGTACGTATTATAAAATACTGGTTAAAGTTAAAGGATAGTGATAACATTATTACCAAGTCAGTTGTTAAAGATGCTTTGTGCGATGTTAGTATAAATAGAACGAATTGGTTTAGTAAAGTTAAGAACCTTCTTACACGTTACGGTTTTTACTATGTTTGGTGTAGTGACATACCTATAAATACTAACCAGTTTATTTGTACATTTCGGCAAAGGCTAATTGATGAATATTTGCAACAATGGCAAGAAAATGTTACAGATAGTGGAGTTTTAACTTTGTATAAAACACTTAACATGTCACATGGATTTGAATCTTATCTAGATCTCATTGTGTCGAGAGATCTCAGAGTTGTATTTACGAAATTACGTATATGTTCCCATAACTTGAGAATACACACTGGTAGATACGAAAAATTAGATAGACATTTACGTATTTGTCAAATCTGCTCTACCAATGAGATCGAGGACGAATTTCATTTGATGTTTAAATGTACAGCATATGCTCATTTAAGACCAATTTATTTAAAACATTATTATAGAAATAGACCTAGTATGTTTAAGTTGATACAACTGTTTAATACAAACAACAAATCAGAATTGTTTATGTTAAGTAAATATATATCTGAAGCTTTTAAAATTCGCAACGTAGCATTGACGGATTTATAACACTGGTCATTGTATACAAGACTCAAGACTATTTATTGAAAGAATACATTACAATAACAGCTAGTTATTTGATTATAAGCTATTTTCGTTCCAACAATACATATTTATTACCATATGAAATTAATCATTGTACCAAATAAGCATGAATATTGTTGTATATAAGTTAATCCTGTTAAATAGATTTGTTAAATAATGACCCATACTTCACTGTATAATCTTGTTGTATTAATTATTATATGTACGCATATATATATAACACAAACAAATGTAAAGTTTACGTGAATAAAAAAAAAAATATGTTCTATAATTCTTAACATTTGTAACTATGTTTGTATTGAACAAACATAGAACAATAAAGATTAAACAAGTCAACACTTGATTCTGTTTTATTCACAGTTAATGTCTGACAAAAAAATTAACACACGGTCTCCAGACATCTCCATTCCATCATGGTCATTGTCTGAGTCACCAACATCCAGGTCTGACATGTCAGGTATGCTCTTAAAGGAGGCCTGAAAACAAAAACAAAGTTATAACATGATATGAATTTTCCACTCAAATATCTGAAAAAAGTAAATGCAATGTCAAACTAGCAATACTAACTGTGCTGCTGTGCGTAAGAAGTAGAAAAAGAAGGTAACATTTTTGCCACACTTTCTGAGTCTTCTTAATCTAAAATGACATTTGTAGCAGAAGTTCCATTGCCTATGCAATATCTGTTTTGTCGCAGATTGTGCCAGCATCTAAAATGCTGTATGATAACACATTGGAATTTTAGTTTTTAATGTCAGAATTCGTTCCTTGACAGATTAATTTTATCTGTTAAAAACTATGCTTGTAAGTTAAAGCATGATATGTAATTGCATGTTGCTTTTGTACATTACGTATGAAATGCACTTACATGTACCAGCCAGTCAGTAATGCTGGCTCAGAATCAAAGTCCCCAATACAAAACGAAGCCATGACCGTTTTTTTTTCCGTAACGGTTGGAATTTTCATTTTATTGACTGTTCATAATTTATATTGCAACCTTCGTTGTCATTTTCCAGTTGATGTTTGTACGCTGCGCCCTCAAAATATCGCAGAAAAGACATTATAACAAATTTATCGCTGCGAGTTCTCCACCCAGTAATAATACTAGTTATAGCGTCTCGCGAGGTTGACTTACAGCAATGTTTAATAAGCGTCTAATCAATGATTGCTCAAGAGAAATACACTACGCGGCCCGCGATTTTTGCCTAAATCACCGATCACCGCGTTTGGGCCAAGGTGGCAAATTGCAGTGATTCACAGTGATAACACTCTACGGTGATTCGTGGTGATTCCGCCATGATTTCACTGCGACCATCTCGCGATAAAAATCAGCTGTTGAATCATCGCAAAACACCGCGAATCGCCGTGATTGGCGTTGACTACTATAGTTAAATTTCAACTTATTAACTAATGTCACTATTATTGACGATCACATTATATCGCGAAAATGTATTCCAATATGAAAGTAAACACCGTACTTGCTGAATGTCGAATCCTGATTTGCAAACAATATCTTTATTTGTTGAAATAACAATTGTACAGTACGGCTCACGCAAAACCAAAAGTTCGCGGCTACAGATTGTTTTGTTCTCGAAGTTTCTCCGCAGCCACAACGAGTATTCACTCCGAATCATGCCGAGGCACTCGGCGATAATTCACGGATATAAGAAACAGGAACAGATACTAACCTGATATTTTTACTTCTACGCGATTGTTTTAACATTTCGTCAGCTTCTCTGCATACTTCATACAATTACCATCGCATGTCATCTGTCAATGATTTTGTAGGTCAGTAACCATATCGAAGAAATTTACATAGTTTAATCTCGGAAACGAGACTTGCTTTAAACGCTGAAATAAACGATATATATTTGCATAAAATTTGCTTAAATACACAGACGACACAAATATAAAAAATGTCGACCATTTGAATAAAATCATGGTTTATTTGTAAAATGAATACTTTCACTTCGTCCCGATTTTCAGAAAATGACTTTTACATGTGCATCTAAATTTAAATTTACACATTGCTTCAGATGATGTACGCGTCTCCAATCCCGATTGGGCTGCTAGATCTATTTAATAAAATAGTAGCGTGTAAAATTCATTTGATGGAACAATAGTAAACGTTTGTCTTTACTATTTCTCGAGCAATGTTGAACGGCATATACTTTTGAAAATGGAAGCCGTGATCATTCGGAATTATCGTTATTTTAAACATTTCAAACATTGTTTGTTACACTTAAAATTAGGCGGTGAATCGTTTGATTTGGTGGCATTCTGTTTCATTTTGGACCTCGTGCAATATTTCAGATCATAATCTCTGTGCTTTATTTCTCGAACTTGTTAGTTTCTGACCACGTGTGCTACTGAAAGTAACCATCGGGCTGTGTATTATGGTCCGTGGAAGTTGCTAGGACCCGTGTTGATGATCCCTAAATGTTAGATAAGCATGTGCGCTATCGATTAAGTTGGTAAGTACAAAAGTTCTACTGAAAACCGCCGACTGCGTCTTTGTTTTATTATCCAATCAAGACCGAACATCCAATATCCTGTGTATTACCAGAAACAAACTTAAGTTAAGCACGTGTCGTCTGTCAAAACATTGATTGTATAGCTGTTAACATATTGAAGTAGCTCACACAGTTAATTCCAATATATGCTCTCGGAAACAGACTTGCATATAACATTTAAAATAACGATATTTATTTTCATAAGAATTGCTAATATATATATATATATATATATATATATATATATATAAGTTTGACAATTTCAAGCAACAGATATTGGTTTATTTCCACAATATTAACTCCCTTTCTCGATTCCCAGAAAAACTTAAATTAATTTGTTTATTGGTCGTTGAAGAATATTATGAACTGTACACGACATTTGTGTGTAGTCAGTATACAATGCAATAATAATTTCAATAACGAAGGAACTGAAACAGCGTAACAGTTACAATACAGCGTGTTATAATTATATTTTATGTGGAGGAAATGTCAATGCCAAGTATTTCGCGAGGTACCCCAGTAATTAAGTTGAAATTCACAACGAAACTTTTAATGGAAATTAAAATTAATGATATCAATATTTTACCCACTAAGAAATGTTTATTTACAAATAAATACACACACGCCAATTTTCGCGCGCTTTTTATCAGAACAAAGAAATTAATTTAATTCATTTGCACTATGTATTTGTGGCTAGAATTTGAAACCTAAAATAGCTGTACACGACGCTTGCAAACCGTGTCAGGTGATTTACGCATGTCCAATACAACTGATCTGATTGGGCGCTTATTTCATCAAATCTTTAAATAGAAACATATGCCGAAATTCATTTGATAATTTCGAACGTTTGTGTATGACATTCTTTGGGACTCTTATTGTCAATATTAACCACAATTCGCTTTTTTAATGGAAATCGGACATATGCGGGATTATCGAGTAATGGATAAAGACGGAAGAAGTTGCATGTATGTGATTGAGACAGTTGAAACGTATGTATCGGGGAATGGAGAGACTCGGAAAAATACGACAATTACATTACAATCAGTTATGAGTTTTCCATGGCTTCAAACTGTTAATTGCATAATCAAAAATGCAATTATCACTCATCAAGGTGTGGTATCATACAGCTAGGTGCGAACACTGTTTTGTTTTATAAACAGCATTTAAAAAGACAAAAAAAAAACTGTCAGGGACATGGGTGTGAAATACATGTTGACATTTTAAAATGGATACTCAATTATATCTGCCAACAATGCTAATAATCCCATATTGCTATAATCTCTGTGAAAATTATATATGTACATGTAACATAGGAAAATTGTTCTTCACCACGTTGACCGGGAACGCGGTGAATCGCGGTGAATCACCGCGGAGATTATATTTATCGCATTCGCAGTGATCATGCACGACCTAGCGTGATGAAACGCGCGAGATTGCGGTGATGTTTCACCCAAAATAAATAATGACCACCGCGTGTCGGTGATTTAGGCAAAAATCGCGGGCCGCGTAGTGTAACAAATGCAGTTTTGAATAAGCGTCTATATCAGACCTGTTTACCCTACCGATTGCTTCTCAGTAGTATGGAGGGCATCTCTCAGTAGTTTGGGGCTGTTGTCAGTAGTTTTAAACTTTTCAATCATTTTGAGCATTAAAACACGATGACTGGGTCACATATTAGTTTAACAGTACATAAAGCATTAGATGAATTTACTTGCTAATAATAAAATCTGTAAAGTGATTTTTTTTGCTTTGATTTGTTACAGCCTGTGCCATTTGGATTGGGAAAATTAGCACGATAAACCATGAAATTGGAAAAAATAGTGCGATAAACCATGAAATTGGGAGACATTAAGCATTATACATACGATTATAAGTAACAGAATTAAAATTGTTTTTAAGTGCATGTTTGACAGAATTTTAAATTATAAAGTGCTGCTTCAATGTCTTCTTACAATGAAGACAATATTTAGTTAATATCCATTCACATGCATATTAAACTTGCAATAATCTATAGATTCTTAAATACACCATTTGATCATAAGCTCTTTAAGAGTAGCTATTAATATAATTCAGTATTTTTTCGGCGTAAGCTGTATTAAGCCAGCTTTTCACCCTGACTTGACCTTTGTAAGTGTCCAATAAAATTCAAATAAAATTTCCCGCGGCTAGGTACGAATGAATACACTTCATTTATTCCATTGGCTGATTTGAGTATACCACCAGAACATTGGAAACATATCCGCGTCTTTGTAACACTGTTTTACTGTATGAAACAATTTTATCTCTAATGAAAAGGCTTAATAGATAGAACAGTTTTACACTCAATTCTCGACATCAATACAGTTTGTGCGTACACCTTTTATTTTCAGAGTATTACCAGCGCAAAAGCGTTTATACTTAAAAGGCTATGTTCTCATATTTAGTACTTACTTCCATATTCCTGTCAACATGTTAACATGTAAAAGTATAAAGAGCAGTGGAAGCGAGGCCTCACTTTAAAGAATTGCATTTCAACCCGCGAGGTTTCGGGTCAATTCGCGGACATTCAGAGTTTATATACAGGTCATCACCGGAGTTCGCGGTCAGTAAAATAATCGTTATATAATAAAGACGCTATCCGTGAACTAGGTGACCTGGAATTTTCTTTAGACCAGAAATATGTTAAAGAAGATATTCAGCAATATAATTATGGTATGTCAATAATAGATTCTTAATGTGTTTTCAAAAATACAATGATAAATATTATTTTTAATAAATTTAACAATAATTATTCCACCATATTGCCTAATGTACTAAAGTGATATTATGAGCATGTAACAGTTTATAGGTGTCTATCGCAACCGTTGATTATTTTTGATGTTTCTACTTCATATACACATATAGTAATTAATGCAGCATCAACATACTAAAACAATATACCAGAAAGAGAAAAATAATGCATTTGAATATCAACCGTACTTTCGTTTGACAACTGATCATGCGTTTACGAGTTGAACCTAAATTTAGTTTTAGTGCAGATTTGTTCATACGACACAAAGACACAATATTGATTTACGGATCATTTCGGCTTACAGGACTGGGTGGGTCACGTAAGAATATCGAATATAAAATATATTTTTATAAACAACTGGTAGCAAGGTGAGTTGCAGATAATTGATCAGTAACCACATTTTAACTAACTATTTTGACCTGTTAATTCTTTTCAGCTCAATTCAACAGTGCAAAATGCCCATAATATCACTTTAAGCATGAGCACGATGATTCTCGATACTGTTAATAATCGAATCAAATAGCAATGCCCGACAGACCACTAAAACAGGTTTGTTCTCGTGTGGCCGATTGACTCATATGTTTAAATTTCACTTCCATTCTTCTTTTGGTTTTCTGTTTTGTATCTATAGGTTTATGACCAGCAATATGTTATAATGTTAAATAAGCCGCAAAAACTCCCCGTAACATCCCGTACTGCGTGTGATGCAGCTAAGAACTGCACAGAAAAAGACATTCGCTATCCTTGATCTCATTCATTAAACTATTTACGCCGTATATCTTTTTTAAAGATATTTCTTGTTTAAATTAAATATCATAAGGAGAAAACATAAACAAATATTGACAAACATCCTTTAGTGTTCTTGTTGTGTTAATGATGTATTAAATCAGGGTTCGCCAAAACCGTCGGTCCGCCGGACCTGACCGGCAAATTTTTCTAAGGACCGACAAGTGATTTAAGATAATCGGTCCGACTGACCGACACAATCGGATGAAAAATGGTTTCAAAAAGTTCACTCAAAGTGTATAATATGCTATTGGATAAATAGAAGGCAAATGCTTTTTGTTCAACTTCTGTCAAAATCCTTTTTTTCTTACCTTCATTTTGATGTTTTGATGTTTAAAGTTGGATTAGAATTGACTATCACATGCGAGTTCAAAATCAACGGTCTTTGTTAAAAAAAGCAACCGAGTGCGTCCGCCATTTTATTTGTTCCATTTAATTTCTCCACAACAAAAACCGCATGAAAACTTGTTTCAACAGGCAATTGTGAGCATTTCTGTTAAATAGTTTCATTATTATATTGTTCTGGAAAGGATATATTTTAATTTACACACCAACAATTTCTGAAATCAAAATTAGATTATTCGCCCGATGTACTATATTTCGGATATTTTAAATTCGGACATAGGGATATTTATGTTTTGATTTGTTGTTGATAGTTTGTAGCAATATGTTTTGTGTTATTTCAGACAACAAGAATAGATGGTGGTAATTTTCATGGGCCTTTCTATCAAGAAATAGGTGTGAAAGACATTCATTTAATTGAACCTGGAAATCAACCACCTCAGCTAGTCTTATTTATAAGACGCGCAAAGAATCTAGAGATACTTTTTATATGGGCTAAATCAGGGGTTCCGCTGTCGATCACCATTGGCGCCAAATGGCGCTAAAATTTTAAATGTGGCTCCAATTTTTTAAAAGTGGCGAATTAAAAAAAATCGGTAAAATCCTATCCGAAAATGTACTGCGAGTCGAAAGCACGCGACCGAGCATTAGCGGCCAGCGTCTGTCAGTTGTAAATATTGATTTACGACGATGTAAGCGACCTACAGTGCAGAGTGCATTAGAAATCACCGAAGCGTGTTAGTGTTACAAACGGTGTTTTTACATGCTATTGTCAAGTTTTATGGGGGTTATTATCGGATTAACGGCTCCTTTATGATATTGAGCAATAAGTTAAGTAACACGGGGACAAACTGTCACGACGATCAATAATTATAATCATTATTAGGGCCGCTATTTCTTTGTTAAAATCAAAACCATGGGGCTGGCAAAAGCATATAAATTTTAATTACTCCACATCAACAAATAAAAACTTGTTTCAACAGGTATTTTTGAGCATTTCTGTTTAATAGATTCATTATTGTAATGTTCTGGGAAGGATATAAATTGATTAAGATAACAACAATTTCTGAATTAAATATAAAACATTGACTCGATGCACTATATTTCGGATATGTTAAATTCGGACATTTAAAGATAGGGACATTTATGTGTTGGTTTGATGTTGATAGTTTGTAAAAATATGTTTTATGTTATTTCAGGCAACTAGAATGGATTGTGGCAATTATATGGGCCTTTCTGTCAGGAAAAATGCGTGAACAACAGTCATTTAATTGAACCCGGAAATCATCCACCACTAACAGAAAACTTGCTAACAACAGAAGCTGATGTATATTATGTCCAAATGACCAAATATAACTGTTAAACAATTTGAAGTGAGATGCTTTATTTTCTGATTCCCTTTTAAATGATGAACATTGGTGTGATTTTATGTTTAAATAATTTCGAAACATTTATGCAGCATACTGTTTAATACATTGCTGTTAACATTATTATATTATTTTGGTTATCTGTGTTGTTTATCAAGTTGAAAAAAATGTTATTTATATACAAATAAAGCTTATTAATACTTATGAAGGTATGACTTATGAAGGTACTTATTGTTTTTTTATATGAAATAACATACTTTTTAAAGTGATAATATAGTCAATGAAATTAATGTAGTAAGGTTTCTTAAAATGATTGTTCTTATTAATAAGGTGGAATAACCGACAGTATTCACGCTGCGAAAAAGTGGCGACAACTTTTTTTGGGCCAGTGGAACCCCTGGCTAAATTCTTTGAAACTATTACCCATATAAAAAGTAGCTTAATATTTAAGAGCGTCAAAAATTTGGACTACCACGTCAGCTAAGAGAAAATAGGTGTTGTTTTAGAACTTGTGAAATCGGCTAATTAACAGAAATTGAAGTCATCCAATGAGTGTGAATGGGTGTGTGAGATTAAGTCAAACTTGATTGGATGTCACCCTAACTTTTCAAGAACACGGATCTGTAGAGCTGTGCAGGCTAAAAAACAGTTTGACAAAAAGAAGTCGAAAAAGAATACCTTTGGTTTATATGTGGTTTATTATTAACATATTAATTGTTTAATTATATCGACTTCGGACATGTTTTTATTGTATTTTAATGTGATCAAAACCTATAAACACTAAAAAGGTAATCTCTTTTGTAGTGTTTTGCTGTTATAGTTTAGTCGGACAGTGGGACTGACAGAAACTGATTCGGACTCAGGGGTTTTTTTTATGAAAAGGGGAAGACGCTGGACGCTGGGTTAAAGGGGAAAATCGAGCGCGAAAGAGACATATTTGGGGAAAAAATAAAAACTGTTCATTTCAATGTCTTTAACTCACCTACAGACTTCAGGTTTTTTTTAGAAAAAGAGGCATGTTTCTGACCTTTTTGTTCTTAAACACATAAACAAGTATGATATTAAAGTCAAAGTCCTAAAAAAGTTGCAGGTGTAGATCTAATAATGGGAAATGTTTTCAACTGGGGCCGGGGAACGATGTCAATACTATGATTTCAATTTCATGATGAATGGGTTGACGATCTAGATCTGCTACAGTATTGGCAGGGAAAGGTGCGGCAGCTGCCGATTGTCTACTTTTACTTTCACAATAATCCGACAGTATTAATCGATGTTGATTACATGTACCTCCGAATCCTGCTGGGTTTCAACGGTTTTTGATGATTCATTCTTAAAAAATGCGTCAACGCAATTAATTTTTTCCGAGTCCGAACGATTTATTTTGTTCGTGTATGAACACCAATTGTGAGACTTTTTTCTGTTTTAACGTTTTTATCTTGGCTTTCTCATAACCCGGATGAAAACTCGACTGGTTTCCGGTAATCAATTGACGAAACACCCTTCTCGCGCAAGACCGGAATCCAGTAAAATAGTCACATGATTAATACGATTAGTTGCCCGGTTTCCATGACGTAATTTAAGAGCTATATATAGAATCACTGGGATTCCCAGATTTGAGTGTTCGTCGGAAGAGAGAGAGAGCGAGAGCGTTGTACATGGTACAAATTGGATAAGTGTCGACTTCCCAAAAGAAAGAAAAACATTTCCTTGAGGGTAAAATATTATATTTTGGTGAAAAAATATATATATTTGGAGGGGAAATGGTATTTTTAGGGGAAAAATTCTGGTAGGGGAAGACGCCGAATATCGGCGTCACTTTCTTAGTAAAAAAAACCCCTGGGACTGACACAAATTTCAAGTCTGTCAGTCCGAATGACTGACAGATTTTTCAAGTTTTGGCGAACCCTGATTAAATGGAGTTAAAATAATATATTTTATTTGTTTACCTTTCAATATCTTGCACTTGACAGCCTCAGTTCAATGCTATTTCATTAAACTGTACAGCGTAACAAACATAATAAAGCAGAATATGCATATGAATCTGATTATACACAGATCCACTAACATATAAATCAAATCATGTTTGTCTCTTTCCATTTTCGAACGATACTCATCTTATTATAATAAATGCTTTAACTTTGTAAGTAGACTAAACTCCAATTTTCCAACACTCGTTTCCGTGATGCACATTCACTGTGCAGATTTCCGATAAATATTTTTTTTATATTTCAAACGTAGTATGTTGCGTTAATTGACACACGCATTACATTATTTCATAATGACCATATGATATCCGTTGTTAATTTAAATGGTATTTATTATTTTCGCCGTTAATCGCAATTTCTCGTCTGCTTGCCGCCATCTTGGACGTGTGTAAAAACAGGTGTGCTCAATCCCGATATATCGACTATCGTCGGTATTCTCCGCAATAGAGAGAGATGTGTATACTGGATAGCAACGTAAAATCGTATATATTCGGCTAAATTTGCGAACCAATATGCAAGTCAGTTGTCGTATGGTGACGACTCGACAAGCTCGATCAGCACTTGTTCCCCGGGAGGCTTGAATTTCAACATTTTTTACTACGCAAGCCCCAAAATGATTATGATTGATAAATTACCCGTTAAGACCGAAAATAAGCGAAAGTACGATATGTAGTCATTCAATGTACTGGAGCGTGCAACTTTAGGGCAATAAAGGTACTGGACAAACAATCACTACATTACATGAAAAGTATACACTCCAAACTACACGCAGTTCAGACTAAATACCATTTTTTAAGCCAACATATTTTACCTTTCTCGGAGGAAGTCCATAAGATCCTTCGAGGATGTTTGGCCATGTTTCATGTTATGATACAGTACATAGAATCCATTGTTCTTTCCTCCCTGCAAATATACAACAGACAATTTTGTCAAGAACCTATTTTAGGCTGGAGATAGAAGAGATAAAATAATATACAATTATATTGGTACATTCAAATCAGTGGGTTTTTTTTACCATTTTGGGAATGGAAAACTTCCTTTTGATTGGTAAATATTGCGTCCTTTTGACCAAATTGGGAAATTAATGTTATTGATTTTATGCTTACAAAAACTTAAACAAGAGCGCCGCATAACGGGTGCCACGCTTGGCCACCGGTGCAGTTTTGAATAAATGAAAGCTTGTCAGATTTTTTTTTTTAAGAGGTCACAGTGACCTTGACCTTTGACCTAGTGGCCCCAAAATGGGTGTGGTGTGTAGAACTCATCAAGGTACATCTACATATGAAGTTTCAAAGTTGTAGGTGGAAGCACTTTGATTTTAGAACCAATGTTAAGGTTTTAGCACGACGCAGACGGCGGACGCCTGACGACACGACGAGCTGGCTATGACAATACCTCGAGTTGTCTCCGAGCTAAAAAATTGATAATAAAAGTGATTTCAATATTATATTTTCTAAGGTTTAACTTAAAGAGCTGGATTTAAGGAAATGTCTACTTCATTGTGCTCATTTGAGAATTCAATGAAATGTTTACAGTTACAAGTGTGTAGTGAATTCAACGATAATTTGTTAAAACGCTTTACATGTCGAATAACTTTTTTGACAATACTAAGCAGGAAATGCACAATTTACACGAGGATTACACCTGGTTGCCATCATCAGTTTTTTAAGTAACTGACAATGATTTCATCAAGAGTCGGATTCTTGCAGTAGGTATAATAAAGTTAACAGACTTCACAAAACCATGCGCTTATGGCCATAACGTCGCGTGTCGTCTGCATGATTTTACTGCATGTTTTTCAATATGACATCAGATTTTGGGCTGTAATTAACATGGGTACAGACTAATATTGGACAGGTGCCACTTAGTGTATTTTCTGTACCCTGGGTACATTTCAGCACACTTATGAGTACCTGGGGTAATTTTAAGTAGTAAAAGAGCACACAATGATCAATCTAGCAAAATTATTAAACAGTGCAATTATATACAATATTAATTAATTTCACGATAATATTTCTAAACTCCCATGTGTTGACCGCAGTTGCAATAGAATGTCTAGCTGCATTTTGTAGGAACACACAATATTTTTTCGGAGAGCTTAGGAATACTAGTTTTTGACACATAAACAATCACTTCACTCTTTGCACGGTGGGTGGAGCAATTTCGCAAACGTCATTGGTTGTGTGGAAGCACTGATTTGAACATTTTATTTCGTTTCATTATTTAAAAAGCTAAATATTTACCCAAAAACTTTCCGCAAATGAAGTCATTTTGATGGCATACAGATACAAAACATTTCACATTGATATAAAATGGCGAGATATGAGATATTGTTTTGAACAAATGCGCATGACAAAAAACTACTTCCGGGTAAATCGCACCGCAAATCCCACCGGTGTTGGAGTAAAAGTTACACCGCATGTAGCAATCTCCACGCAGAGTTGTCGTTCCTTGCTCTCACATACAAAATGTGACCGTCGTGCAAGAGATTGCGCATGTAGCAGAGTTGTCGTTCGATGCTTACACGTAAAAGTCGTGCAAAAGATTGCGCATGTGTTATAATTTGAATAAATATGAAATAAGGCAAAGCCTCAAAGCGAGCTCGATTAATTTTTAGTAGAAAAAAAGAACAGAAAACTTAAAATAAAGATTTAAAATTTGAATTAAATTATTAAAGGCACTTCCTAGCAGAAAAACGTGGAATTCGTAAAGACTGGTGAAATGAACTTTTAATTATTATGTTAATCAGGAATTAAACAACGAACGGGCCAAAGGGTTTCAGATGTCCTGATGAACTGAACTGTGAGCCCAAAACCCCGCCGAAAACAGATTGCCACACTATCAGTTGCCAGCCTTGCAACCACAAGTTATCATACGAAGGTCAAATCGGGATTCGAACCCGAAACCACCAATGAGCCATCTAATGATACCGGCTTGGGTTGGTCTGACTTTTTGAAATATATATAGGCAAACTGCAATGCTGTATAATAGCATGATTACCTTGCTTAGGAAAATTTTACACAGAATTACATTGAATTGCAATTTTGTTATGATTTAGAACAGAATATTGTCAGTTCGAAAGCTCACACAAGGTTATGTTTGAAAAACCCACAAAAGCGTCTGTTTGTAAAATGGTGCTAATTTGCCGACTGTGTAGTTTAGATAAAATCACCTTATTTTGCATAAATCTGGTAGAAATATATATTGTTCGAATACCAACTGCGGATAAGAGCAACAGAACAGTCCTTGTAACTAAATAACTTCAATATTTTTTTATAAGTAATTATCTAAACCATAAAGGGACCTATACTTCAATAATTATATTGAAAATTAACGTTAATTGCATGCTGATATATATGAATTAAGGCAAACATTTTTGTTTTTACGCGTTACTGACAGTCATTTGTAGTGGTTTATTTATAGACTCACCACATCTACTTCGTAGTCTTATTTATAAGACGCGCAAAAATTTAGAGATACTTTTTAAATGGGCTAAATTCTTTGGAAATATTACTCAAAATATTACCAATATAAAAAGTAGCTGAATATTTGAGAGCGTCAACAAGTTGGACTAATCTACTTCGGTTCTATCCGGGTACAGGTGTTTAACTATTGCTCAGAATAAAGTGGGATCGAACTCTTTCTTTGCTGCGAACATCTGATTTGTAACTTGCCAAACAATATGCTAAACAGCGTCACACCACCACGTTACATTCATTATTAACAGAACAGATACCACTATACGTAAACAAAAATGAAATCTTGTTAAAGTATAACAAAATGCATTCGTTGACAATTAAATTTTATATGCCATTGTATTTTTCCACCACACATGCACAATTTATAAACCTAGCGTTGTTCCTTCAAAAAGGATATAAATAACAATTCATTTTTATTATTACGTTGTGTCACATTTCTATATATGCTTTCTCTCAATCAGTACTCAATAAGTAAAAAAAGTGCAAAAGTCAGTAAAATCTTGCTACTTGTAGTCTCATCATCATCAATAACGATGCTACGACTAAATACATTCGCCGGTTGGTTACTATAATCAAAATACCCAACCCACATGTTAATAATAATAACTTATTGCTGGTAATATTTTCTTCTGTTGATTAATCATACTAAACTATATTATTGTATTAGTATTGTATGTTTAGAAATGTAAACACAAAGTAGGATAGAAACCTCACAGGACGACCATTTATTTATTGAAAAGAACCAATTGACATCAAAGAGCCAAAGAACAAATGTAGTGGACAAGACATCCGTGTGAACATCAAACACACAAACATGAACAAAAGTGAGTCATCGCCCTGCAATGGTGAATGCACAGAATTGGGGGATTAAACCAGTTTTATGAAGCTCTAAGCCTCACACTCAGCTCACCGATTGCCTTTTCATCACATCAATAGTCAGTTGTGAGATGCACTTTCACCTCTATTGCCTGGCCGACAACAACAAGTGCCACGTATTCTTCTATTTGAGGTTTGTGCTTAACACTTGCTATACCTGAAAGCATTAACATATATATTTGGATTTTCACCAATCAAGTTTTGGAAATAGTTTCTTTTTGAAATTTGCATAATTTGATACTGTAACAATAGTTGAATACGTTAACTGTTAACGATTTCCAAACAACTATTCTCCAGACATTACAACGTATTCAAACATGATCAATCATATACGTTATATCGGACCCGCAATCGATCGACCATAGTAATATACATCACAGTACTGCTGAACATTAAAAATAGTTCATTATAACAAAATGAAAAGAATCTCTTTACTAACACACCAATTCGCAAATGTATCCAAAATATATGTTTGCTACTTTCATGTATAAAATTTAAAACAAATATATACGAATTGATGTGTCAATTTTTTTATAACTTGGCAACAGCAAGTAAGGAGATCGACGTAATGTGAGCCCTAATGCACGATATATGTAATTAAAAACAAGAAACACAATATTACGCTATTTACAATAATTCATAGATATACACTGTATCATCATAACATACAATCTAAATAACGATGCGGACTATTCAACGTCTGTCGCCACGGTTCTCCTGCCATACGATGTGAGGCGTCCACACACAGCACTGTTGCCCTAAAGCTCCTCAGTTAATCAGTTATTTGTAAACCTGAAATACAACACATGCTCAGCCGAAATTAAATAAGTTTTAGTTTCAATTTTATCCAAAAAAACAACAACAGAGGAATTTTGTTAAACTTGAAAATGTTTCTGAAGTTGAAATAATTGAGAACGTTTAAAACTTAATATTTGCACGTATCAACACCATATATTTAATTACATATGGGTATATGCATGGTATACAATGTAATCTTCACCAAAAACACCTTTCTTTAGTCAGGAAAAAATGCAATAAACATGTTCTTGGATTGATTATTCCTGTCCTTTTTGATCGTCAGTTTTGGTGCTCATGTACTGCTTGTTTAGTATGGCGTGACTGATACGTGGAAGCTGCGACATAAGAACCGAAATAATGTAATGCATTAATATCAATATTTTAGTTGTGATTCAAGGACGCCGTATAGATATCCTACAAATAAGTTTGTGGGATATTATTGCTTTTATTTGCGCTTTCATCAGGTCCGCATGGCGTCCTTTGCACCAAATCATTGATGCGGCGCTTATATGGAGGTATCACGAGTGCAGGTTCTTTGTCCACATTCACCAACCTATGCTTGATCTAATGACTGAAGAGTGGAGGTTTTGACTATTTTGTTCGTGGTTCTTACTTTTACATTGTTCTGTAATATTAATGATGCAACACTGTTGTAACGTAATAACCAAATTTTGATAAAATATTCAAACAGCATACATGTATGAAACGTGGCAAAAGGTCAATTTATACATTCATTTACTCAGACGATTACTCGATATTCTGCTAATTCCCAATATAAAGAAGTGAAACTCCAGCTGCTGGAGCCAAGGCTTAAATGTCAATTATTAATAACACGGTATGTTTAATCGGCTGAGCATTTTCTGCTAATTTTACGCATTTTACCATATATGTGACCTACTTTCAATTGGTGTTTCAATGTATATTTATATATTCACACTACATGTATGTATAAAGGAATAAGTACACTCCAGACAACCATATGTCGTTAATTCTTAATTTATTGTCGCGGAGAACGTTTACGTCTCTTGTTCTTTAGAATATTGTGTGAACTTGAAAACCGTCTAGTTAAATAGCATTAATCATGTCAATAAATAGTTATTCGAGATGTGAACGTCTTTATTCCACCGAACTACGCATCACATGTATTTTATATAGCGCAGGACTAGGGTTTGAGGCGAAGTATTTCGATGAAGATAACGTCAGTTTATTTATAAATGATGACATTATTAATTTTCGGAAAGGGACATCAAAAATATCTAGTTAGAAGTCGAAAGTAAAAAGGCACAATGACAACGAAATTTAGAAGAATGTTACATTGTTATGTATTACAACAATATATAATTATGTACAAAGCAATATTTCCAGTTTCTTTACATAGCATGGTGCTGTATCTTTTATGCTCGGTTGTAGAAGGTACGACTGCATTGATGTTATTTCCTGACTAATAAGTATTAATAAAAAATACAGTTCATTCTCTTCTGGTTTTGTTAGAAAAATACTTCGGTATAACAAGTGATAATTCCTGCAAAGCTTAATTCTACCAGTATACCATAAATAAAATTGAGTTGTGATCGGTATTTTTTAAATCTCCATTTAATTAAGAACGTATAAATAAACAAGATTAGTTTATGAATGTTACTTAGTTTTTGGTATTATTATATAAATAAAAAAAATCAAGAAGTACATATAAATAAGAAAGTATTCTTAATAACATAAATGCGTCAGACATACATTAAAAATGTGTACAAATACGAATGTAAAACGACGAAGTAAATATATAGCGTACGTGTGTTTTGTGTATATATTTAAGCTCTTGTAAAATGTTTGTGTATATGTTAGGTCTTGTGAAATTTAAGTCAGAATTCAGTGTGTTCTGTCGCGTGTATCGTGCAGTTAAAATGTTAAAATATACTGATATATGCGTCTGATGTAGATGTAACCTCTAAAACGTTCATGGAGGTTTTATAGAAATATAGACATATGTTGAATATTTCATAAAGAGAACATGATCTGAATTTTTGATATGAAGATGCACAATATATGCGTACAAGTTATGCATAAAAAGTATGTCCCATATATTAAATGTAGGTGATTACAGTTTTTGAAGCCGCTGTTCTGTAGGTAAGAGCAGACCAATTACTAAGACTGTCGTTTTAGAATTGCTTTAGGGAATATAGTTGCAAATACAGGTCTGGTTGCATGTACGTTAATGACATGATGTTAAGATGTCATGTACTTGTTTAAAGGAAGTTTGAGATATCGACTACAGTAATTAAGATTTTATTAACGAACGCGTTCTAGTAAGTTGCCATGACAATATTTAACCATGACTCACTGGGATAATTATTAATTTATGCCATCATTATGAAAAAACTGATGTTTCAACACAGCATTTCAATACAACACATGGCATATGCATTATAGATATTTATATAATATATTACAGATCAGTATGAATAACTGATGTTTTAACACAGCATTTCAATACAACGCATGGCATTTGCATTATAGATAGCTCAAGACAACGATAATGGATGACTGACGTTTCAACACAACGTTTTCTACAACGAACTGAAGACGACACGTCGTGAATATATAAAGCATAATGACATAATCGTGTTTTGCTCTCAAAGTAAAACGCGTTGTCCTTATTGCTGGAAGAAAGCCCAACACCAGAAAATCTCCAGACGGACATTAGGTCATAATAAACTAAATAATTTCCCTCTATAATTCAATGTAAAAGCGACAACTTTAAGCGAAAATAAATGCAACATTGTGCACATAGAGACCCCCATAACCATACCTTTTCTTAAAGACCATTCTAAGCGGAATCGATTTGTACAATCAAAAAGATATATCATGTTCAAACCAAGAGGGAACTTGACACGAATCAAAATCGACTGTTTTTGCAACTTTTTTTTCGGCCGTTTCTTAGTGCAATGCAACGTCTTTCAGTACTTTACTACTGTCTTCAAGTTTATCATATTTCAGGGATTAAGTTGTGAACACCTGTTCATGCCCTACCATTATCTCCGAAAGATAAAATCCGAACAATATTTTAAAGTGTAAAACATGCCTTCCTGTCAACTATAATATTTTTAGAGAGTACAGCCCTACATGAAACGACGATTATTTAGTATTAGTTACACAACAGTGAACACAATATGGAGTTTGAT